>NC_137216.1:3712508-3812508 GCF_949987685.1 Ammodytes marinus | reverse complement strand
TTACGTTGGCTATGCTCATTCACGTCGCATTACCCCCGCGGATTTTTAAGTCAACATTGCAGCTGCCGTGCCCGCAGATATTTCAGACTGGAGGAATTTTAACAAATTGGATTATAATTTAAAAAGGAACAGAATGAATAGCAAGAGAAAGGCCTGCGCCAGCCTTGGACGGTGTACAGCAGCAACAGGGACAAACAATGTTCGAGCATTTCAAACGGACAGGTAGCCTACATGAACGGAAGGATGCTAGCTAGCTGTGCTGTCAGTCAGACTGTCACTGGATTACTATCGTCTTGCTTATTTCTACAGCCAGGGAGTCAGATTGGTGAGTCAGAAACTTTTTTGGGGTTTATTTAATAATAAAGTTGGATGAATTGATACCGAGTGCAATCCATTCTGCATTTTATATTCAATTGAGCAGTTGTGTTTTCATTGTTACTGACGGACAAACCTAAGCTCTGCAATGTGGATAAATGGTTACATTCTGATGCTGGACAGGTCCATGGGGCATATGCTACTGGTACTTTATCTATTAAGATAAAGTTTATGGAGTGGAGTTGCCATCAGTTATGCTGTAGTCCTACATAATGATGAATGCTGTCTTTTATTTTTAAGTTGAATAGAAGTAGTACCGGTAGTTTGAATCGGCGAAGGTTTGACTTGTTGCCTTACGTTTTTTCGGCCCTCGGTGTGAGGGACGGGTCCGTTAAGTCGATGGATGCGATGTTTAATCATTTAGACCAAACTACAGTAGGCTACGGGCAAACCTGAAGTCACCGTCGTGACATTTCATATACGTCCCGTCTGTGTGTGTGTGTGTGTGAGTGAGTGAGTGAGTGAGTGAGAGAGAGAGAGAGAGAGAGAAAGAAAGAAAGAAAGAAAGAAAGAAAGGGAGGAACTAATTTGAAATCGGCCGTGCGTGCCTGTTTGTTGTTTATTGTTTTTGATTTAACAATATATAGGTTTAGAGAAATCTGGCTTTCAGAACTCAGTGCCTACCCACTCACTGACCTCACCGCACGTCACTGGTTGTTTATCATGAAGCTGATCATGGCTATGCTACTAGCTAGGTTGCCATGGAGACCGAGGCGGAGTAATATTGTTGTGCGACAGTCCAGCCGTGCTTCGGCTCGATTTGAGCACGGTCAAAATGCCTTCGACCAATCAGATTGCTCAGTTGGAACTACCTTTCCAAGCTCCCTTTGTTTACGTCATGTTTGGTTGGGCTACGGGGAGCAGCTAGTGGCTCATATGTCCGCTGCTTTTTGAAAATGCTTTTTTCATCAAATGTGTCAGACATCAGTGTTTTGTATACATTTTATTCATTAGTGAGCGGGTATGCCGTCTTTCAGAACCGTTCATTACCTGCACTAAAGAGAAAAAAAGATGTTTCCTCATTGTCCCCCCCACTTTTGAAAATGCACTCCAGAATGCCTGTTTGTCCCCCCCACTTGTTTAGCCAAATCGACGTCCATGAATATCACAGTGTTCTGGTAACAGCTTGTAGTGCTGTCACAAGGGGCAATCAAATCAGTTCATGTATGTTTCAGGATCACATTGACAGTTTTTTTGAGAAAGCCAACCGAAATACAATCAATTGAACCAATATTGAAATCAATAATATTCTTTATATATGTTTTTAACGTCACAGCCTTACTAATATTGCTTTTTATGTGGTTCATCTTTGACTAATGTGGTGAATGTGAAAAAAAAACACATATTCAATAAAGCAAACCTGAGGTGCAGATACAGTGGAAAGCTCAAGTGCCAACAAGTCAGTACATTACATCTTAATAAAAACAATATTATTGGTATAACTCCAAGCTGAGTATGGCATAGACTACTCTTTTGTGTTTTTTGCTTATTTTTTGGGTCTTTGTGTGAGTGCGTGTTTATACAGTACGTGTTTGTGTGTGTGTGTGTGTGTGTGTGTGTGTGTGTTTGTTCATGTTAATCTGCATTTATTTCAATAGGCTCAGCCTTGCTCCTCCCTTCCCTCTGGGAGGAACACATTAAACACACACACACACACACACACACACACAGAGGTAGACTCATCAAAAGGACGGCTTTTCCCAATGCGGTAGGGTTAAATGATAGAGCATGAGCACAGCGGTGGTTAGGCGGAGAAATGGAGGGCAAAGAGGAAAGTAGAGTCAGCTGCTTGGACATGAAGGCACAGAGGGAGTGAAACTCAAACCACACGTAACAGCCCTATGAAGAGAACAAGTGATGATGAATAGATGCAGATGGGAAATAAGTTCTAAGGGGCACTTTTTTATTTCATTTCTTTGACCAAAGCATCTGAGACAACCCATGCTTCTGTCACGAGGAAAGCCTTGTGACTGCTAAATTTAGTGCTCTGAATCCACATTTTTCACCAATCTGGAACTCATCCATTTTGTGCAGCAATTCCTGTTAAGCATTTTGTGGCATTTTCTTTTAAATCCAGCTACATGATTTAAAAAACTAAAGAAAGGCATTAAAGCCAAGGTGCGTAACTTTGGTTGTCCCCCTGAGTAATTACAACCACACTGTCATCGCATCAACATGAGGTAATTATTCAGTGATGGCGCATGGATTTTATACCTTCTGCTGTATGTCTGTTTTTTCTTATCAGCAGAATCAACAGCTGAAACATTTCTTGGGCACTTCTTGGGATTTTTCTGAGATCCCTTGCCAGTGTTGTGTCTACTCATTCGGTGATGGCTTGAATGTAACCAACATTCATTCATGTGAAAAAGTTACGCACTATAGCTTTAAACAGTTTTTTTTGTCATTCTTGAAAATCTGAAATCTTCCCCCAACAAAGGAGGTGCATTATTTTTAGACAAATGCTGGGAAGTTGGACATGTGTGTGTGGTGAGTATAGTGAGGAGCAAGTCATCTAAAAAAATCCCCCTCCAACCCCTCAACTGTCCACAAAACATTTGGGATCTCTTTTGTATTCCATCACTGTCTGTAAAAAAAAAACATCCTCCATCCATCCATACCTAACTCCTTCTCCTACTCTGTGTGAACTAAGATCAGTGTTGATACAAGAATCAAGTATGAAACCCCCTTCTAATGACCAACACTGGGATTGGAGTGTTTAAAACAACACATGAGGGAGCCTTTGGTTTGTTATCCCTGGCTATGATTCATACAGCCTTTAACATCATAAATGAACCATGACTGTCTCTACAAGGTCTCTCAAAAGCCTTTCACATTTTCACTGAGATTTTCTTGGACCGAAACTGAGGGCAGTTTACGCCTGGAACTGGGAGAAAGATTGCTAAACCACTGTGAATAAAGAGTGGCTCAAGGGTCCTTGATGCACTATGGCAAATCATCCTCAATTTTAAAGCACTTCTGCCAACTTGGGTCTTTGAGTTTTCCTGTGTGGTCGCTTCACGTACTGACTGAATGAAATTAAGTTTATTATCTTGTCTGTGGAAAAAAACCCGGATGTTATCTTTCCTTTCTGGCATCTCTTCGGAAATCTGTGAAACTGCTCCAAAGTGATATATAAAAAAATTGCAATATTACACTCTGTACATCCATTCTGTCTGTGTTAAAAAACACTCTTGAACTCAAGTAAAGTTGGCTGGTCTCCATTACCTGACTCCACATTTCTCTCTCTTTCTCTCTCTCTCTCTCTCCCTTCTCCTATCTATCGGACTGATATGAAAGGAGGAGAAGGAGGGGGAGATGTGGGCAGGCGGAAGTTGTAATTAGAGCAGTGGAGGGGGAGGAGGTGAGAGCAGAGGAAGTGAGGATAAGATACACCACCGAAAAAAAGAAAGACAGATGAGGAGGAGAGGGACTCGTATACAGATATCGACACAGGGTTAGTCTGGACAACTTCCTGCCGTGTGTAAAAAAAAGAAAGGCGAGAAATCCAAGTTGTGTCCCATGCATTTTTTTTCTTACTTTCACCCTTTTGCCCACTTGGAAAAAAGTTGCCAAGATCAACCTACGTTGCACCTCTTGTCTTTTTGCTCCCTTGCCAAGCGATCATCTAATTTTTTCTGTGTAGGCCTATCTGTTCAATCGGAAAATGGAGTCTCGTAAGGGCTGCGTGATGGCTTCGGGTCAGTGTAATTATGCTCATTAAGGGCGGCTACACTTGCATCTACTGTCCTGGATGTGTGTGCATATGTTTGCTGATGGGTAAAAACCGGGTCAACCCAATAGCAATAATTCTTTGTTTCACCCAACAACATCATTGGATTAACCTTATATGCAAAAACATGCAAATGTAGATCCCCAGATCATCATGTGAAGGGGTGGCATGGCATCCTAACCCATTCAGGTGATAGCCCTACAGCCCATAGTCTCACATAAGTTATGTACCATTCCCATAAATGTCAGAATATGTTGAGAAATTAAAAGTAAACCTTTTCATATAATTGGTCCATTAACTTTGATGTGCTTGCATGGCTGATTACAGTGGATATCACTTTCAGATTAGCTTCCAAATTAACATAATGTCTGGGTCTGCGGAAATACTTCGCCTTTGTTTGTTTATCTGGGAATAGGACGAGGGCCACGGAAATAAACAAGGGAAAGGGTGAGAGAGGGAGAGAAAGACACCACAGAGGAAAGAGGGAGGAGGCCAGTATATACAGTAGATTACAAGGGAGAAAGAAGATAAAACGTGACAAATTAGGACATCTTCTGTGTCTCTTTGATGTGAGGGAAAACTCTCCAAGGAGAAGTCTGCCTAGCAACCCACCCCGGTATAGAAGGCAAATTAAGTGTGTATCTCTACTAGTTAATGGTCAACTGTTTAGAGGATGGTTTTCTTGGATGGGACACAAATAGACATGCACGCTATATTTCGCTGTGAGGCAAATACGGTGATTAAAGATCTCAGCTGAAGTAAAGAAAGATCATCCCGGGTCACCCAGAGAGAGAGAGAGAGAGAGAGAGAGAGAGAGGCAGATGAAATTGATTACAGAGAAGAAGCGGAAGAGATAATATATTAAACAAAGGGTGTTGACTGTACAGTATAGTGAAAAGACACAGATGACAGGGTTAGAGAGAGACAATAAGAAGCAGTGTGAAAGAACGCCAAAACACGAACGAGCAACAGGAAGGTTGTGCATGTACAGTAAAAGGCTGAGGAGACGTCAAAAGGGAAGAAAAACAGATACTTGATAGGGTTAGACATAGAAAGGAAAAGGGAAACTCCTCGGCCAGACAACTTGGGAGACATTTCCAGTACCAAAAAGTCACTGAGTGGCTGTATGTGTAGTTATAAATGTGTGTTTAGCGTTGTGGTGGTAGTTTCCATCACAAGTGAGCAGGCAGGCAACATTGAGACACGTTGAAACAAGTATATCAGATATTGCCAGATGTGCATCTCAGCCGAATCTAGACACACTTTGGAGAGATGTAGATATTAAACGAGTCAAGTCCCTGACTGAATGTGTTTGGAAATTAAGAGGTCTGTCTTTTTGACCAGGTAAGTGCAGGGGTGATATAAATAGAGGTTATAAATCAATGCAGATAGAAAATCTGTAGTAAAATAAACATATTAATGACAAAAACCCAACTAATTGATAATCCTCATCTAAAATGGTTAAAAATAACCTGCAGTCTGTATTTATCAGTAGCCCCTTTTACACAGCCAGGGAAAGCCGGGAATATGCCGGAATTTCGGCCCTCCGCCCTGCTGTATAAATGCGACCATTGCGGAACGAAGGAAGAAAGGTGCGAGAGATTGTTCCGGGAATTTTACTACCTCGGGGGGTAGTAAGATTCCCGACACAATCAGTTCCGCCTCTCTGTTTAAATGCGGCCAGCTTGTTGTTGCGGAACAGGGGGGCGTTTGACGTTCCATAGCCTACGTTCTAAACATGCGACCATGTTAGCAGTTGAAGGACGTGTGTTTAAGATTAACCACGGAGGCCTGATGTCCCGTAAAAATCACCAAATAAAAGGAACGGCATATAATCTAGCTGGTCATAAGGTCCGCTGCTCAATACAAACCCCCACGCTTCATTTTGCAGAGTGTATGAGTCTATTTCTGCCCGGGGGAAGTTGTACAGTGAATGGGAAAGCTAAGCTAGGCTAAGCTAGGCTGCGACCGGATCGCCGCCGCTATGTCTAAGTCTGAGCGTATATCCACACTATATTTCTGTCTACAGTAACGTGACTTCACACACTGTGTGTATGTGTATGTCTGAATGGCAAAGCACTGCTCTCAAAGAGACTCGCTCACAGCCAACCTGTCACACAGACACAGACACCCACACACACACACACACACACACACACACACACACACACACACACACACACACACACACACACACACACACACACACACACACACACACACACACACAGGTGACGCAGTGAGCGGAGTGATGTTGTCAGTTTGGTTAACTGTCCCAGAGATGTTGGACTCAGCGCGTAGCGAGATCAACGGGGACAGTAAAATACGGCCCTCTTAGTGCAAGCCCCAGCACTTCTGCTCTCAATTCACCTGCCAGTGTTGTTGTAAAGCAGCTGACCGGCGTGGCGCTAAATGTTTACGTCACACCTGACGCTGCTTACAAGCACCTCTTTCATTCCGGAACGCTGTGTAAAAGGGGCTACTGATGCGCCAACATGCCGGCGTTGCTTGGTTCTGTGTAAATAACACCTAACCAAGCAGAGCCGGCAACTTGCCGCTCTTTCGTTCCGTCAATATGCCGCAATCTCTGTGTAAAAGGGGCTAGAGATTGGGTGTAGGCCATGCTGTGTTCAAGCCAACCTGGCTGACCAGGAAAATATTCTTGTTCACCACACATGTATTAGCCCAAACCCAGAAACCAGCCTGAAGTATTCCTTGATTTCAACACAACAGCATCTGTTATATGAAAAGGAAAATGTTTGTCAGAAAAGCTCATGTGAGAAAGCGCGTGAGCCAGGCCTCGGGAATCCGGCCTGGAAAGGATAGAAGTGGGGATCTGTCTGAGAAAGGAAATGATTTTCTGAAAATACCATTGAACAATATGTATAATCAATAGCTGTTACAGCAGGACTTTGTCTAGTCTGAATAAGCGTGTCTGTTGTGCCTCCATTTGATTCAGCCCTCTTGTCTTTGGCGTGGTACTGCATAGCCATAGCCTGTCTCTCCCACATGCTTTCTGCCTCCCGTGGGTCCCACAACTCTCTGGAGCCACGTGAGATGGAAAAACTAACAGTGACAGTGAAGTTGTGGGCACTGTCTGCAGAGCCTGACTCCACCTTTACTCTGCTGCACATCAACTTTGGCTGTGATGTTAGTGGAGCCCTTTGAGAACATTTCTCAAGTGGGTTTTTAGGGGGATTTTTCCTCATATGAATTAAGAGTCTAAGGACAGAGGTTGTCGTTTGCTTCACAGATTGTAAAGCTCCCTGCGGCAAATTGTTATATGTGATACTGGGATTTATAAATACAAAAGACTTAACTTGTTTCTGGGCATTATAGTATATGTGGTATGTGTAGCAAACAGCTGGGCTAACGCTGCGGTTTAGGGGGTGTGTTTAAGCATAGTTGTATTATCTAAAACAAGGAGATTCTATGTAGTGACTCCAATAGTGAGGTCCCAGACTGTCGTTGGTGAGCAAAACAAAAAAGAAAGTTTGTTTTGAATGAGTGTCATCTCACAGAGGACATACGTATGTTGTTTCAATAAACAAGGATTGATGTCGCAGTGCCCGAGGCAAGCACAAATGCCCATGTACGTATACGCACGTACACACACAAACAACCATAGCAGCATACTTTGTCCATCTATGGTGGGAATAGTGTTGCAGCTTCTCCAGAATGTGAAATGAAAATCCCCAAGAACCAATTTAACAACCCCTCTTATTGTACCCAGGCTTGTTTTGTGACACAAGTATCGATCAAGATATAAGATGGGTTCATGATCTTTCAGTTTTACCCTCTGCATGAATACAATTGTCATCATAATATCCTGTGAAAAAGAAAAAAATATACAGCGCTTCTGTTAATCAGTGACTCAAAAAAAAGTAACTTTTATTGGAATTGGTGAGTGGGGTGTGAGTGAGCCACTGGAACATCTGTATCTGCATTTTCCTTCTTGAGCAGATCTCTCCTAATACAGTACATCAATCACAGCCGTTTTATTAATGCATGTATTTATTTATATATTTAGTTGAGGCTTTTTTGTATACCATTGATTTTGTTTACGGGCCACATATGTATTTCAAAATGTGTTGGAAATTATGCTTAAGTCAAATCAGACCAAAGCAAACAGGAAAATATTGAAAGCTTCTAACCGTATGTCCAAAATGGAGGAAGCTTTTATTCAATCCTCCTCTTTCTGAGAAAAAATAGCTCCAAACTACGGAATGTTGATAGAACATGTTTTGGATGTACGTACGTACAGTATATATATTTGTTTTATGTTTCAGGGATTCTTTATTGATTTATTGAAAAAAATGCCAGGCAGCACCGTAAGGAAAAAAAAATAATAATTTACAGTTTTTTTTCGATCGCTAACCCACAGTGGGCACAACTGTAGCACAATGTGCAAAACTCTAACTACAGTCTGCACTACCAAAAGTCACTGGAGCTGAACAGTTCACTTCACCTGCAAAATAGGCTCAGTGCAGCAAACACTATGAACCAGCTTCTTTGAGATAACACACACTGTCAGTCAGAACACACTCAGAGTATAAACACTAGCATCAAACCCCAATACACAAATTGCAAACTTTTATTTTTACAGTTTTGAATAATTTGAGTTACTTCACACAAATAAAGTAATATTTTCTTTGAGGAAAGAGTGAAATTATTTCACACAAAATTGTTTATTTTATAACATACCAGTTATGTTTAGGTAAACAAAAATAAATTAAAATCAGACATTTGCTTCAATAGATACATCTTTTTATTTTATATTTTATTGATATTTACCTGTGTAAATATTCTATAATTGTAATACAGAAATGCAATTCATTTAATGTTGTCATTTACTGTAAGGATGCAACTTTTGTTTTTGAAAATTCGTATTACAGATGCAACTTTAGATCTTTGCAGATTGCGTTGCACTCTCAACCCTGCCTCTCTCAATGAGAGACCATGATTCACAACAGGGTCAATCAGTGTTGCCTTTACTGTATTTCATCAGAAATTACAGCTCAATGTCTTCTAGGTCTTCCTCCACACATCCAGTCTCACTGCTTCTCTTCTCCCTCCAACAACCTGTCTTCCTATTTTTTAGCTTTCCCTAAACTGTATATACAGTATGTTCACTATCAAGTCTAAAACAAGACACCTTCTTAGTGTTTCTGTTGAAATTGCAATCAGCAGTGTTTGAAATGCACTATGCTGATCCATTCTGTTTTGAATGTGTGGTCTACAGTTGTGACAGCAGTGGTGGGTTAGCATTTGAACAAAGTGCTAGAAATCCACAATGTTGTGCAGGCTGTGGTTAAGCCATGAGATAAGTGTGTTAAGTTTTGAAAATTGTGTTTAAGCAATGAAAAACGATCTAGAGTTTGGTCCACATGAACTGCTGCTGTGCATAGTGTAGTTAGAGTTTTTTGCACTTGTCGTTCCAGTTGTGCCCACTGTGGTTTAGCGATCGAAAAAAACATGTTAAACATTAGCGCACCGCTAACGAACATTTTGGAAAGACGCACAGAACAATTTAGTTTTCCCAATACTGCTGTGACTGGCCTTTAGTCTTTTCAGAGTCAGACTGATCACATATTCTATAAACACAGTAAAAATAATAAATTAATAATAAAAAATAAAAATAAGTTTAGAAGGATGGGGTTTATCTGACACACAAGTAGTTTGAGGTGCAAATGGCTTAACCCCTGCACACTCTTATCTGCAGGTGTCAACGGTGGACTGTTGCAGGGGCTGAAACTAACCGCTGCTCAAAACTGAGTCATCTGTGACTGTGATGTCATCTGTCCCTTCTCATCTTCCTGTCTCTCTGCACCCTATATTATCTGAATAAGGAGCTTGAGGTGACTGGGCTGCCTTTAACCTTGAGTATAACAGACACTCTTCTGTTCTGATCCCAGAGCTGATATATGGGGGCAGGTCGCTGCACCACATCAAAAGACCTGACCTGATTTATCTGTCCTGGTTCAGTGGACAGGTAGCACAGGGACAGAGGCTCCTCTAATAACCAAGTCCCTCTAAAGACATGAAAGGAACCAAAACCTTCTTTTGAGCCATTCTATTGACTGCACACATGCACACCATCAAAGTAGGCTATATTTTGTTACACTAATGGTGTAGTAGTGGATTAAATCCCCCTCATCAACTAATATCCAAGTATAGGCCTACAGGAATTCATACTGTTAAATCTTGTTATGGTAGTTTTTCACAAATCGTTGTCCAATTACTACTTCATTTATTCAACATTTCCATCCTTCTTGTTTCCTCTCAGCTCATTTTAACCAATCCTTAATGTTTATTGCATATCCAGATGTCTAATAAAGTAACTGTACACTTAACAGTTTCACAGCCAACAGTGCTTTGTTTCTTTAAAGTCAAAAGAGAATACTTAAGTTCATATAAACGCTAATCTAGAAGGCTTGTAAAAAAAATAACACTTCTGTGCATTTGTGATACAGTAAATGTACTGAGAAGCACAAACAGCATCAGCATGAACACACACAGCCTCTCCCTATCTCTTCCCCAGCCAGCTGATGTAATTCCAATGCTTCTTAAGTGTCTGGTCTATAGATCCATCTGGGAGTGTGTGTGTGTGTGTGTGTGTGTGTGTGTGTGTGTGTGTGTGTGTGTGTGTGTGTGTGTGCGCATACATGCGTACGCATTTCCTTGTCTGCTTAGTCGTTTATTGGTTTCAACAGACCAAACTGACTCATGTAGGTTATGATGTAACGCTCAAATTCAGAAAGAGGTAGAAAGAAAAATAAAGCTGCTATTTCATTTTACTCTTTCATACAAAAACTTCATAGGGTATTGAACTCAGGCTCAATACCAACATTACAGACTATGGGACACTGCCTAGGGAAGTCAGCAACCTAAATTTAAATCATTTGAAGAACATCCATAATCCCCAAAAAATAACACATTTTATTTCTATTTATTTTATTTTCGTTTTGAACAGGGACAGTTTTCTGAGAGACATTTTGCTTATTTTCCCCTTTGAAAACATACAATAAATGTTGTTCCTCAATGCTCCACAAACACATTTCTATTCACCTCCGTTATAAAATATATCAATACATGGACAAATATATCTGAAACTATCTTCATTGACAGAAACAGCTATGATTATGAAACAAAATGTTTTTGGACATTTCTTTTTATTTTGTGTTAACGACACAAGCGTGCTGGGTTTTGGCGTGATCTATCTCTCTCTGTTACATGTTAAAGAATATGTTATGATAGCTCGAGGTAGGACCCAAAAGCAGAACAGATACCCAGGTAGTCAGTTTTAGAACAAAGTTTATTTTCAGGCTGGCAGGACACTGGACGGCAGGGCGGCGCCGCGAGCATAGGCAGGTGGGTAATCCGGGAAACCTCAGGCAGGCGAGCAGGACAGGTGAACAGCGGAGGCAACTGGCACGGAAGGGAAAAAGGAGCAGAGTTAAAATCAACTCCAACTTGAGACGTGAAAGAAAACAATAAACGAAGAGCTTAAGCTCGGGAATCATACCGCTCTGATACGTAGTATACTCTGGCGCTGAATGACTGGAGTCCACAGGTTTAAATAGAGAGCCCTGATTAGCCCAACGATCCACACCTGGAAACAGCCTGCCCTGGAGTGCCACCAAGCCCACATGCCAACAGGGAGGCCGACACATGGAACAACAAAAAAAAGAGAGACAGACGAGGGAAAACACACTGAAGAGGAGGAGGAGAGACTGCCGAGCCGTGAGTCATGACAGAATATTTAGAAATAAAAAATTAGTTTATTTAGAGGAAGTAGATAATGTTGTGTTGTCTTCAAAGGTTACTAGAAGCTACAAGCCAACAAAGCATGCCTCTACTATAGCCTGCGTCACTGATTCATCCCAGTAGTGCAACGGTCAACTATTATTGACAAAACGTTACTTTCTGCTAAAGTGCAGGTAATGTAACAGCACAATTAGCCTGCGAGTGCTTCTATGATTAGATATAATTCAATAAAAAAAAGGACACACAAACACAAGATGTCAAAATATGATTCAACCCATTGTGGATCATAACCAGTGTTGTGTTGTCATGTGCAAACCTCAGCTCTACTGTCCTGAATATACTGTATATTCCTCAACCTCCAATGCCACATTTGAGTTTTCTGCACATCATAAAGTCAAAATTATTTCTATAGCACATTTAAAAACACCATCAGTTGACCAAAGTGCTGTACACAATACAAAATAACATATAAGATACATGAAAAAAAGTTAGGAGTGTCAAAGTCTCAACTTGTGTAAAGGCCAATGCAACAAAAGTGAGTCTTCAGCAACGTATTAAACTGTTCAACTTTACAGGGATCCAGGTTCTATTCATTCACACACAGTCATACATCATGTCTCTGACTCTGCCTCGAGAACTTAAAAACACACATGCAAATAGGTTCCTTCACTCTTTCCCAAACATCTCCATCTGTAGTTATAGACCTCAAATTAGAACATGACTGTGTATGAGTCAGACGTTTGAGGGAACTCATCATTTCCCAGCTCTCCTGACTTTCCATGCCCTCTGTGCTTGGTAATTGTTGTTCTAGAATATGTTAAATGACTCAACCTAGTACATTTGTGCACAAGGCCAATGGAGGTTTGCTCTCTTTATCATTTTTCTTCATTTCCCTCTTTTCTCTCATTATTTCATAACCCTTGCCCTTCTTCCATTCAGTCTCTTTCACTCCCCACTTTCCTCTCAGAGCTTTCTATTCAGGCGTTCAAGCTTTCTATCAAGCTATAACTCAGAAATTCCTCAACAGCGTTATGGGGTAACCGTAGAATCTTACAATCTCCATTTGCAACTCTCACATGAGAAGTATACCTTCATACATTGCTAGGGAATCAGACAACACTGACAACTACGTATAGAAGCCACTCTACTACTATGTTTTAACTTATAGTTGACAATAATAGCTAATTTGATGAACTTTTGGCACTATAAATGATGAACAAACTTCCAACTGTGATTTGTTACAGGAGAGTTCTTGACAACATTTTCAAATAACTTTTTTTTTTTTAATTTTAATGACATTAACTTGTTTTGAAACCTGCACATACACATATGCAAACTAGTATGCTAAGCATATCCAGGTCAGACGGGGACATCAGGGTCAGACAGGTCACTGTCTGGGCCCATACGTCTTTCTCAAGCAGACCAAAGAGCACTTTGTTCATTCAACCACCAACACATAGTAACATTTCTCAATCTGCCAAGCAGTTTACAAGCCAAACCCTATCTTTCCTGTGTGTGCCACAATAACCAAAGGCAAGAGAAGGGTTATTCTCTAGGAGATATGTTGAATTCCGTTGGAACAGACACCAAATCTGCGAACCAATGCAAATGAAACAGAGGTTGATTTGTGTTGCCACACCAGCACCCACATTCCATGCGCCCGAACCTACGAAAACAAGTCCTTTTATACCATATATAGTGAGCACCCTTCAGAGAGGCCTTATAACTCAGTTTCAGCCTGTGCACATCAGTAAGTGAAAGTGTTTTTCCAGAGACTGCGTCTGGATTTAAATCAAGGTAATGTCGACATTAAAGGCAGATGATGTTATATACAGTATTTTTTCCACAATAACTGAATGGTACAAATCGTGGTTTGGGATTTCTGGAAACTTATGAAACAGACTTACATTAGCATCACAGAAGAATAAAGATAATGACACCCTAAAACTGACTCCTTTGCAATAATTGGCCAGGACTGATCTGTCAATGTCAACAGACAGTGGACGGCAGGGTAAAATGATTCAGGCTCATACAATTCCAGTAATATTTTCCATGAAACACAAAACAAAGATATTAAGTAAGGTTCAAATTCAGTAATATATTCCATGAATAGTCAGATCAATGATCTAATCAAGTCTGTTCCATGTACACTACAAGGGCGTAGGCTTAATTTTGACATTTGAGGACATACAAGCTGTGTTGAGGGATCAACATCAAAGCACATTGCACATACTATATACAAATTGTAGAGAGAGAGCACCTTCAGGCCTACGGAAGTCCATGACATGTAGCCAATTAACCTTCATAAGTACATTCATCACAGAACACATGAAAACAAAAAACAAGGTAGGTTACTTCTTAAAAACAAATGATCTGTACATTTGTATTTGCATCTTAACATCTAATTCTTTGTGACTGCACGTTGACTCAGCAAACCTTCACCCAGCTGTCCCTATCCACTTCTAAGCACACTGGAATAGATGTTGTTTGCTGTAGTTTATCCTGTTTATACTGGCGGCAAAGGGAACATTTCTCAAAGCCATTTCAATGAGTGATGGTGGGCAATCTCCATAGTCCTACTTTGGTGCGAAAAATAAAATCCAAATAAATTTAGCCAAAGCTAATATGAGACTTCAGCAGTCTGACATGACCAGGTGAGAATTCAGAACAACATCAGAACCACATTACAACAACATACAGGGTTTTGAGGGTGTGCTGCTTCGGGTAATGGTGAGACTGAGACAACAACAATACGATCCAGGAAGCACAATTTAAGTAACTGATTTGTACATATTAAGGCTTCTCACACGACCAAACCCATAATACAGGATTTAGAAATGTAACGCTATGTCAGTTGTTTTATCTTCAAGGTAAACTGTAGACTTTGAGCAATGTCATTACAATATAAGCTAGCTATCTAGTCCTGCATGTATTTGATTGGCCAAGTTGCTAGGTTTTTCAACTGCGCCATCAGACTGGCCTCATTGAAATTAATAATGGGTTGTTTCATGCAGATCTGAACTTGGTCTGAATAAGTATCTTCCAAAATGGCTTTTTTTTAAAGAGGACCTATGATACTTTTCGACTTTTATGACCTATAAACGTTGTTATAATGATTTATAGTCATGTTTAACCATACTAGAGTATCAAATAATTACGTACATGCATTTCGACGTATTCCCTACTGACCGTCTGGGGTGGCTGTGCAGAGCACTAAAAACTATGGCAGCCGGTCGAGCCGAACTTGTTCAAAGTTCCGGGTAGTTTATGTCACGCTCGGGTAGTTTCTGTCATGTTTCCATGTATGGTAATGCTGCTCAGGCAAGCTCCGGCTGCATGCCCCCACCTTCCTGAAAATCTCCCTCTGCTGGAAGGAAGGTAACCAATCACAACGGAGTGGGGTTTGCAGCAGGGGGGGAGGGGCGGAGAAGCTCAAAGCAGTGTGTAGAGAGAGACTGCTGTGCTCGCTAGGGTAAGAGGAAGAGTGTCCCGAAAATCTACATAGTTTTTTGTGATGTGATTCGTGTCAGGTTGCTCTATAGCAGTTTTTAACAAGAAATTAAGACCAAAAAAGTAGTATAATAGGATCTCTTTAACCTGTGTAGCGGGACACAGTGTAGCCCACTGATTAATTTAATGAAGAGGAAAAACACCACACAATAAACAGAGATCTGCGCAGACATTTTCGCTAAACACAAGACTCTCTTCACTCTTGCCGAGGTGACTACACAAGGCTCTCCTCTTTCCTTACCGCTGGAAGCTCAAACATGCATGTCGCACCAGGAAATGGGTGTGTACTTAGACAGGAAAGGCAAAAACTGCAATCTGACTGGTTGCATTTATTTCTGCTGTGTGATTGGCTGTTATATAGGTAAATCGATATCAGTACTGTTTTTTTTCCTTTCCCATTTTCATATCTAGCATTTATGTCGAAAGCTTATCGTCGTAATCGACGCGAGTTTTATTGCAATTAATAATCGAAGCCCAGCCCTAACTGTGACAAAAAGAGAGCTGAGTCGGCAGGCAAAGCTCTGGATCTACCAGTCAATCTTTGTTCCCACCCTCACCTATGTTCATGAAGGCTGGGTCATGACCCAACGAACGAGAGAACGAGATCACGGGTACAAGTGGCCAAAATGAGATAGGGTGATAACATCAGTCATCCTGAGAGATTTGGAGTAGAGCCACTACTTCTTTGAGTAGAAAGGAGCCAGTTGAGGTGGTTCGGGTATCAGGTGAGGATGCCCCCTGGGAGCCTCCTGGGGAGGTGTTTGAGGCACGTTCAGCTGGGAGGAGGCCTCAGAAAAAAAACAGGACCAGGTGGAGAGAGTATATCGCCACACTGGCCTGGGAACACCTCTGGGCGCTAAAAAGAGCCGAGTCTCTGTGCCGTTGAACAATGACTTGCTTGCTCTCCATTGCGGCACTATCTGACGAAGACGTCTGTGTGTTCATGTGGTGGTGACGTAGGGACGAGGGAGGGGACTGCTAACTGCAGTCACTGACAGGACGAATCTTTACGGGATGCCCCTTTATATTCATTCATGATAATATCACCGGTTACCAGTTAACATATTTACGTGAGTAATGTTCCAAACTGTTATTTTGTTTAACATTATACAGCTTTCCCAATCTTTTAAATGTGTTGCTGTCATCAAATTCAGAATAAGCATATATTTACGAAGTGTGTGTCGGTGGCGCATGCATTTGTTTAGGAAGTGAGTGAATACTTCCATGAAGACAGACCACAGATGCGTTCCGATGAGGTAATGTCTTATGTGACCATGTCAGATTAATAAGGGTAATATGACGATTGAGAAGCATAATAAACTTTGATTTAGTACCGTTCGTAAACACAGGATGTTCCGGTCTGCCTGCCATAAATGGTTTTGTCTAAGTTCCCGGGAAAAATTGGACCTGTGCAAAGGCATTAATAATTACTATATAAAAGTAGCGTTGTTTTGTTGTTGTAAACATTTAAGAGTTCCTCGAGGTTTAAGTAAAATATAAGAATCTTTACCACGTAACTTGCATTGTAATCTTTTTAGAAATATATTTTGTGTGAATTAAGTTCCATGTAAACTAATACTGCAAAGCTAAGTACTTGATACTGCTTCATGTTTCATTTGATATACAAATAAATGTTACATTACATTACACTAACAATAAGTTATACAAAGCCAAGTTAAACAAACTGGGACAACCCTTAATCCTTAAGGCATTAAAACAATAAGTAAGGTATTTAGTTCAGTTTTCTTCTAATACATGTTTTCTTTCATTTCTCTAGTATCCTACTATGTAACAAGAGAAACAATTTGAAAACAGCTGTTTTAGGAGGCAGTGTTGTAAATCCATTTGCCCATTATTAGGTGCTGAAGGTGTGTTCAATGACCCCTTTACAGAGGGCTGCTGGGAAAGTAACGTGAAGGATATACGTTTACGGCGCTGTTAGGATACAGAACAATTCACATCTGTCTGTGAGAGTTGTTGGCTGTGACACACACACACACACACACACACACACACACACACACACACACACACACACACACACACACACACACACACGCACACACACACACACACACACACACACACACACACACACACACACACACACACTCATACAGATGACCATACCCCCCTTGTGACTTGTAACTTCCTCCCATCCAGTGGGGGTCCAAAGCCCCACTGCATTATGGTCTGTCACCAGGAGATAAACCAAATGCTGCAGGGATGACATCATGTGTCTGTTTGTGTATGGGGGGGGGGGGGGGGGGGGGGGGGGGGGGGTGAGGTTGGAGGAAGGGGGAGGGATTAGGGGCATTTGAGGAAAGTGGGGTGATGAGAAAGAAGGAGAAAGAAATGAGACACATCTGAAGCTGAAGTAGAAAGGAGAATGCAGGAAACATGATGCATTCATAAAGCCTGAATAAGCAAATTGAACCCACTTTGCCTTCTAGGTTTGTTTAGTCCTAAGCATCTTTCCTGAATAAACAAACTCTCACAGTTCACCATGCTGGCTGTTTGCTTTCAGAAGCCAACTGCTTAGTCTATGGATGTGCTTTTTTAATTAAGAGCTGATTCCACCCGTGTATTATTCTTTAAAGTTAACGTAGTCGTACACAGTAATGCTTGGATCAGAAAAATCCATAAATATTAATTCCTGGTTACTGGTTATATTATGGCTCGTGAAATATGTGCAGCGTGTGGGAGATAGCTATTGATATCTGTGAAAGTGGATTTATATATATAGTGATACATGCACAGTTTTAAAAAGATACATGCAATCAAAGACATAGCTAGACCACTGTATTTTTCTACCTAAAACTATTCAGATATACTGTATATATCTCATAATATTTCAGGCATATATTGTTTAACCCTCATCCCACCAGTGTATACATGTACCGACGGGGTTCACTAGAGACCCCCAGGCAAACAATACAGGAAGAAACCACCATCAAAACAAAAATAATAATACATTATTGGTCTTCTAGAATGTATGTACATACAGCCATCTGAGAGAAAAACAACAGATTATTATCATTGAAGAAGAGTAAAAGTTGATTTGCTCAATGGGAAAAATGGAATGGAAGTGTTTTAGGGGAAATTCAGTGTTTTATAGAACTAGTAGTGTTTAGAGTTACTCTGCTGTCTGGCAAAATGACTGAGAGAGCTCCCCTACTCTCCCTTATGTGATACTTAAAAAAAAAACTAAGGCAAAGATAAACTAAATAAATAGTTTTATTTATTAAAACTTCATAGGCGTAATCGACTGGGGTCAACATTACCCCACTACATTTGTATTTTCTCGCATTAAAGTGATGTCAGAAGGGGTAAGAGCCCGTGGATGTCTCAATCACCAAATTCCCCAAATGAACATTTCTGAAACTGCGTATGGCTTGTATTACTGAGCGTAGAATGATTCATCAACAAACCAAAATCCTGTGCCATGGTTTCCAAAAAGGTTCCAACTTCCCATTAAAACAGTGGAAGTGGTCCATGAGGTGTGTTTGACGCACTTGGACGTTTCCTGCATTATGCGTGTTACCGGTCGGAGATGTGAATCACTCTCTATCTGCGGTGCACTGTAACTAATGGTTGTGGACGTGGTTAGGGGCCATGTCGCTCTCACGCTCTCTTGGGCTCTCTCTCGTGATGTTCCTGCACGTCTCACAGTGCAGGGCCGATATCACAATCTCCAGGGGGTGGCACCCACACAAAAAACAACAACATTTTACTCATCAACTGTTTTAAACTTGCTTGCTTGAACAGGGGTAAAAGTATCAAACAACCATGAACTCTGCCTCATTTGCATCGCAATGATCCATTCTGTACACTATATATAAACTGAAAGTATGCATGTTTTAATGCAGAAATCATCACACACTGCCTCTGTGTTTGTGTTCTAGCATGACAATAAAACACTTACTGACCAACCTGACCTCTGGATGTTAAAAGACTGGAGAAAAAACAAAACATCTGTAATACTGAGGGACAAAAGTGAACAGAAGCTGCTCCAGAGGCCGCTGACTGGATGAAGGATCACGGGACACTAATTTTAGTCTACTAGGTTACACAGTGATTTATGCCACATTTCAAACCCAGGCTGAACCGTTATAAATACTCAGATGTTTTTGAAGATATCCAGAGCTAATCCAGCTAAGTTAGTGTGCAGAGTCTGAACTCCTAATCACTCCATCTTTCCTCACACTCTGACCTCATGTCCCTGGAGGACGGGGCAGGCTGGAAGAGGAGGAGGAGGAGGAGGAAGAGAGGAAGGCAGGGGGGAGGGGAAACTGAGGAGATGTTGACAGAGATTAGCAATGTATTTGTTTCCTTTGTATAATTCAAGTTCTTTTTTTTATCAAACACATATTGTACTTTTGTAGTGTACATTACAAGACAACAATCGTGAAAGAACAGATGTGAATACATGACTAAACATGTGAACATTCCCCCTTCCCTACAAAGCTGGAGATGATGAAGGAGTGATAGTATAAAGTTAAGCCTCCTTTTTCCATTATTTTTCTTCTTCCAAATAGTCTACAGAGGATTCCTCATGGTGGGTCCCCACCCATTGCCTGACAGAAACAAATATGATCATGCACTCAGGGGGTCCTTATCAACTCAAAGGTCTGGCTTTATTCCGGCATAGAATACATTTTTTCAATCAAACATGTATTGTACATTACAAGATAACTATCGTGAAAGAATAGATGTGAATGCATGACTTAACATGTAAACATTCCCATCCCCTCAAAGGTGAAGATGTTGCAGACCGTGATAGTTTAAAGTAAGCCCCTTATTCCCATGAATGTTCTTCTTCCAATTAGTCTACAGAGGATTAATCAGATTCAATGTGGGTCCCCTCCCAATGCCATATCAACTCAAAACGTCAGATATTTCCAGCTTTGCTACCAGAAGTTGCCTTGGAGAACAGTTGGTTCTGTAATGATCAGTTGTCAAAATATCTTAACAACTAAGGGATAGATTCTGATAAAGAGATATACTGTATGTTGAGTTGTAATTCCAGGTAAAACTCTGACTTTTCCTCCAGGACATTATATATAACTTAACACTTGCAAAACAATTCTCCCGCCTCAACTGCACATAGTACTGAAGGCGCTTTTCCATTCCATGGTACCGGGTCTAATCTACACCAATGGCTGGCCTTCGGTATCGGTACTTTTCTGAAGATTGTTTTCCATTAAGGCAAGGCCATTAAAATATGGTACACATGATACGTAGTGTCGCCTCTGTCATAGCGGCGTTACTTTCTAGTCAGTCTTCATTTGGGTGATTATTTGCACCTTCTGTTTTTGGATGAAGTAACGTAAGGTCCTTTACCACTCAGAAAAATGTATTTTACATTTTTTTTGAGAGTCGCTGGTAGACTCTCTTCTTGATTTTCTAACGACCACCAAGGAAAGGAACGGCTGTACCTCTTAGAGCGACCACAGGGTGGTTGTTCAGGAATCCAGCTTTGAAAACAAGTGGAACAAAAACTGCAAAAACTTAAGACGGCAAGCTCAAACATTGCTTCAACAGTAGTTTAGTAGTAGTCAGTTATGCAGGATAGGGTGCCGCCCAGACTATTCTCTCTAAGTATTTACCGTCTAGCACCTGGTACCTACTTTTTTGTAACCTCAATGGAGTCGGTACAAAACAAGAAGGTACCAGGTAGGTCTATTTTTTAGAAGAGTAAAGCAGAGCCGAACAACTATTTGAAGCTTTTACATGGGACTAATGAAGCAGTAAATTAAACAAATTCTGTCAAAAAACAGGGTCAGTGCACAGAAAAAGGGAACATAATTCAGAGGAGACATTGCGATATGGTCCCATGGTTGACCCAAACACAATTGGTCATGACATTTGACACAGCTATACAGATCTACTGTAGTAAAGTGGATGGCACTGTGTGCATTCTCAGACAATGTAAAATACTTAGGGAACTCAGAAACCTTATTCACTACAGGGAACTCCATACTACTAAATGTGCTTAAAGTGAGAGGATTGGATACACAGATAAAGGAACAACTAAATTAATCAAAACTTGGAAACACATTAAACACAGAGGGATGCAAGTAATTTAAGAAAACAGGACTGTACAATGGGAAGGCTGGAAAAGCATAGTGTAATATGAGAGCAAGATCAGGCCAGTGGAGACTCCTCTAGAATGATGAAATAATATCTGAGGAATGGCCAAGTATTCAAAGAAAGAGAAAAATATTCATGGGATAATCAACACGGCGAGAAAAAGGGGAAAGACAGGACCACAGCTTAAGATTTTCAGGGTTACATTTTTGGAGAAGAGCTTTGAAAGAAAAATTTGGATGAGCATGTGCAGCAGCAACAGTATAGGGAGACGTCGCAGCTGTGACCCCTCTCCTCACCCTGGTCTTCCCCCTCAGGAGGATCATTCTGAATGGCTTGTGTAATGCAATCACAAAGCTTCACCCAGCTCTGGCCAACATTTCTCAACTCTCCATTCACACTCCTCATCTCGCCTCTCTTTCACTCACTACTCCCCAAATGCCTGTGAGGAATATTCATACCTCACATTGCCTCCAACTCCAGATCCAAACCTTTTGCAAGAGGTTTTCACACTTTCTTTTCAATCTTCTCTTTCTTTCATTTCAATCATTCAGCTTTACTACTTACTTTTGTCTCTGTTCCTGATTTATTTTATGGATTCTCCCTGACATCTCGTCTGTGTTTCCCTTCCCTTCTAGACTTCGAGACCACTGTCCTGTCCATCTGTTGAATCCCAGTGGAGAAGTTCACTGGAGACATTCTTAGATTTTTTCAAAAACTGAACTCTGTAAACTTTTACATTTTCTGCATAAGGCCATTCCCAGTGTGTTTATGTGTGTGTGATATTGTTCGTTACCATCTTGTCCTTGATTAGTTTTTCACTGTCCCTGTTGACAATGTAATCATGTTGCATACTGGAAATGACCACCCGGTGTGATTAGCTTTTAATGGCGAATTACCACTTAAAACCAGACTCCATCACCATAAGAATGTTTGTATATGTATGTAAAGCCAAAGCAGACACTTAGCGTGCACAGTAAGCAAATTAAACTGGGGTTTTCTGGCTTAATCATCATTCATCACATTATTGCAGTAGCGCAAAGGGGTTTGGAAATGGTTACCACAGGGAAATCATCACACTTTGGGGTAGAAATGTAAGGGGGTTGAAAAAAGATACGGTAAATAACTGTTGTAAATGAATGTTTAGCTTTTCTGGGGGCCGGGGGTGTTAGTGAGGAAGTAAGTTGGGTTTTTAACTCAGCTCCTCCACCCTCACCCAAAGGATGCAAGCTAATCTTTCAGGGAGTGAAGGAGACAATTTGGTGACAAGGACCTAGCTAGTGTTAGCTCACCAGGCTCATCTAACCCCAGTGATGTCTTGAACACAAGGTTTGACAATCTAGAGACATCCCTCACTGGGGTAAAAACTGCCATAGCTGCAAACTCTTCGCCAGTAAGTAGTCTGGATCAGACACAAGCGGAGCATGAGATCACCAAGCATGGAGAAGGTTGTGACGAGCTGTGTAGCCAGAACAAAGAGAAGTGTACAGTATAACCTCAAGGGGCGATTGAGAAGACAAAACATCAACATGTGGGTATGACCAAGAAGATTGAGAAAGTTTTACAATTTGAGTGAGACCTGCCGCAAAAACTCCTGGGACCTGAAAACTTTCCACACGCCACACGGGATCAAGGTGGACCAGGGTCACCGAACCGGGTCGCCAAGCAACAAGGAAAGCATCATGATAGCTTTAACTAAAATACACCATGACCCAACTTTTTGGGTGGTGAAAAAGCTTCTTTACCTAGCCTGGAAATCCAGACCCATATCTTGAATGATAGAAGGTCTGGCCACGTCAATAGACCTTTCCAACTCAAGGGCGGAACCTACGCGTGCATTTCAAATGCCACTCAACGCAAATTGATAGCACTACGACCAATCAGAGCAATAAACAAGGTGACGTATTAAGCCCTGTTTGTTTAGCAAACAGGGGGGTTAACTGTTAAATTAAACTTTTGGCGTGGTCGGTCGGAAAAACAGAACATTCGTCTTACTTGCTAATGAAAGATTTGAGTACCGTTTTCCAAATCGCTAAGTGTCGAGGGGAAAGCAGTCTCAAACTCGAACAACATACCCACAGCCATTTATGTTTACTATCACGGTTTCGGCAGCGCACTGTCGTCATTCGGTTACGTCCGCCCCAGAGCACCATACATAGGGCTCTGGCCCGCCCATATCAGAAAGAACAATTTGATTGGTAGCTCCGGATTTCTTGACATATTTAATGAGCTTCAATGGAGAGTGTCCAGACCAACAGGCGCAGCAAATTTAATTTGCCAGCGACAGGTCTGGATTTCCAGGCTATTCTTTACCATGATTTTAGACAAAACCTTGATTGTCAACATACGATCATTCTTGTATATAAAAGAATCAAAGAACGCCAAAAGAAGCCTCCAACCAGTGGAAATATTGAGTATACTTGTTCATGCTTTCAGTTGGTTTCAGTTGAGTGGAGCATTTTAATGTGTCTTATTTACGTAAGATTGATATGGATAATGTCATTTTTACTGCATGATGCAATATCAGGTTTTGCCCCCGGAAAATTGTCCCTGTGCGGTACAAACTTTGCAGTGTTTTGTTGTCATGAGCTCAGAGTTCAAGTTCAAAGAAGAAACATAATATTGACATTGCCTCCATGGATAATTAGAAACGCGCTCAATTAAGCGTAAAAAACTTGCCAGTAGTAGCATATGTCAGGTGACCTATTCACCTCTTCACCTTTACGTGACATCGCCATCCAACAAACATGTCCATATATAGATGAGTGTATATTCTGAGGTCTTACACAGAGAGAGAGAGAGGGAGAGAGAGAGAGAGGAAAAACATAAAGAGCAGGAAGATTAGTTGTGTATGCGGACAGATAGACAAGCAGATGGCATTCACACTGTGGGTCTGTAAGTGAAAACATATGTGGAGATTCTCTGCTAGCAGGAGATGCTTCCTCACTTTGTGTGCTGGGTGCATTCTTACCCTCAGCGTAGGTGAACGCTGTGTGTAAGTAGGGATGGCCATGCTGGTACATCCCATTTGAATTAAATTGACTCAGACTCTGACAGGACCACCGTTGTTGAGTGTTTGAGATTCATCACACATCTATGTCTGTGTAAAAAAAAAGAAAAGCAAAGAAAAAAACCAGTCTACAGTATGGCCACATGCCAGCCAACAGATTTCCCATGCATGGGACAAAATGTAACAGATGGTTTCCTTATACAACGGCGTATCAAAATAAGCTCCCCCGTAACTGATCGTTGTCTACTGGTGTGGTGCAAATGCTTAATAAACGACAGTGTTAGGACCAATGTCACGGTGAAGCAAAACCAAGCCAACATTAAATCTCCCCAACGCCTCAGAGATGTGTCTACACTCAGCAGATTTCCTGACACACATAAGATAACCCACATGGCCAAGAGCCTGCTCCCCTTTCATCAAGGCTTCATCAACCACTTGACTGACATTACATCTGTTTTACTGCTCTGCAACAGTTGAGCTCATTACATTGCAGAATAAATAATGATGCCCAGTGTGCCACTTTTCATTTTTATCACAGATATATTCCATTGAGAGCACATTGCTTGAGAATTTGAAACACATGTCTCCATAGAATGACAATCTATATAATTGCCACTGCCAGTCTTTTTCTTCTTCTTATAGGCCTACTTCACCAGTGGGAATATGAAGGTGTATTGAACTCTGAGATCCTATGTAGTATAAATGTGCAAACATTTTAGAACAGTTGTGACATCACAACTGTGCAAAATGTAGGGTTAGACAGTGAGACCATAAAACACTCTTTCTGCCTTTTCTCAGGCTAGGATGAACCGATGTTATGTCAACCATCACCTATTATTAAAATCATGTAGTAGTACAGCATTATAATATTATGTGACCAAGTCTCACATAATCATTCAGTTAATGAATCCACAACCATGACATGCGAAACAGCTGATGTGAATACAATGTACCGTACTGGAGCGTCTGTATCATCATTATGGGGGGATGGCTGATTCATCCATTAGGTCCCAGAGGGGCTTAACAGAGTTCTGAGACAACTGTTTCTGTTGTTGAAGAGAAACCCAGGGACTGACCATGAATGGGTTTTTTCAACCTCAAAATTGTCTAGAGGTGAGACGGCAGGAAGTTTGCACTCATGGAGAGAGAAAAACAAATGAGCAATCAGGCAAAACAAACATGACATTATGTTTCCATTTACAAAGTGGTCACCATGTTAACAATATTTACAACCGATAATGTTACCCAATTGGAGGGAATAGGATGAAAAAGGGCCACTCAACCTCACTATTCCAACTGCCAAACCATATCTAACCCAACTGTTTGACTTAAAGGAGGTGTTTTCTCAAAAACCAAAGTGAGAAATAAGCAAAGTCAGAGATGGATAAAGAGCACTCCTCTTGCTTTATATGGCGCTAAAGCATTCAACTTGAGATGCCAGATTTTCAGAGCCAATGAGAAGGAATCTGGCATGAAAATAATCAACTGATTTCAACTGAGGGGAAAGGAGAGCCAGAGAGAGAGAGAGAACGAGTGCAAGAATGAAAATGAATTAACCTCGGACATGCACATTACGGAAGTTAGCAACAGACGAAGCGTTCCAATACAACCCCTGGCAAATAAACACTTTCCAGACATTGAAACTTTAGGCTACTGGAGACTTTCCAGGCACTGACGGCATTGACCTAATTCCTGCTGATCACTACCAGGACTATGTAAAACCTATAGGCCAATATACTGCATAGTGTCAACGTGCTTGTATAACATGAACCAGTCAAAAGTGATACTTGACTTGATAGGAATACAATGTGGAAATTAAGACACAGGCCCTCATAATTTTGATGGTATGGATGAAATTGTGCAGAATGTAGTGGGAGAGGCTTCCCTTATGTTGAAATGAATAAGTAGGCTACATGTGTTTTTCTGTTCATGGTGTGAAACAAAAGACAATCACAAAATGCAGTAAATTGGAATGTTCAAGCTCACTTGGGACTCTTCAGAAGATAATCTGGGTAGACAGCTGTTAAAGTGACAAGCAGAAAAATGATAGGAGGTTTGATTAGTTTACAGCTGGTGGATTTTCTTTTTATCCCTGGTTGACATTTAAACAGGGAGCAGATGAGAGCTGGGATGCGCCCCTGTGGCCAACAACCACAAACCTTTACAGTAAGTGGATGGGCTGGGGTCAGGGGGGGGGGGGGGCTACTTTAACGTGCGTGGGGTAATACAAATATAATAGAGCAATTCCCTCATCGTGATTTCAAAGATATAGACCTATTTTTTTTGTTTGTTTTACCTCAGTTTTGCAGTTGTATTACATCTATGACATATTCAATAGCTTTGATTGCAGACATAAGAAGAGGCGTTATACGAGCTGGAATGTTGCCTTACCATCATAGTAGCATAATAAAGTATGTCTGTCTCGCTCCTACGTGCTGAGGCTGCGTGGGTAGTCGGTTCTCTTATGTTGGAACTCCCTCCTTCCCTCCCACCCGCCGGCTGAAACTAAGCCATGCCCAGATAAATCACTCCCCCTGACTGAGGTGGTAACCTGCACACTGGGGCCGCGGACTGGAGCGGAGCGGACTGAACGGGGAGGCTGGAGCGCGGCATAGAAGAAGAAGAAATAGAAGAAGGAAAAAATAAGGTTTAGCACTGGAAGCGACTTTTTTGCACAAGGAGCACCTGTAACCTGTGACCGCACTCGGAGTGTCGCATTAACCCAGCAGTATGTCCGCCGCTGGCAGCACTATAGCCAGGGTGCTGGTTGCGCTCTGCATCGGGAGCGCCGTGAACTGCATGCCCAAAGGGACGCACAGGGGCCGGCGACACGCGCAGCAGCATCACCAAGTACCCTCAGTCTCTCAGGGTGAGTTTAAAAAAAATAATTATCAAAAGATTGATTTCGTGTATAGGCAATAACTGATTCCCAAACTTGGGTCCGGGGGCCACAAGTGGTCTCTTGGGGCAATTCAAGGCAAGTGGAAGGATGGACTGAGTTACTTTGTTTGATATTTTGAGTTGTTAATGATGTCCATAGCCTAATCGTTCAGGGCACATCTTTTTAGACTGTGTCCCCTATCCTCTCCAGGGTGTTAGTTCTAATGTGAATCTGTTTGAGATACAATATGTTGTTAATGTCCGATTTTGGAATTACTGGATTAACCTCAGCCCCTGCTCTATTCTGATGTATGAAGGCTCAAAGGGATCAAAGCCTCAGAGAGAGAGAGAGAGAGAGAGAGAGAGAGAGAGAGAGAGAGAGAGAGAGAGAGAGAGAGAGAGAGAGAGAGAGAGAGAGAGTAAGGGAGAGAAAAATAGAAAACCTCTTGGCTTCAATTTAGAACTTGGTGGTGGAAAAAAAAGAGATGTCCCTGGCAAGTGAAGTCATGAGATGTGAACAAAGAACACGCCTGATGGTGGTGGTGGTGGGGGGTGAGAGAGAGAGAGAGAGAGAGAGAGAGACTAAAAGTGTAGAAGTGCACTCCTCTTAATGTGTAACTGATTTATTGCCCTGCCCTGGGGGGACTTTTTGAAGTTTAGTTAACATGTCCAGGGTCAATTTCACAGACATGGGTGAAGCCTTGTCCCACGATCGAATGTGTATTCCCATTAACGCTTTGCTTACTTTGGTGTAAAAACACAAAGCTGTTGTCTTTTAACCAATAGCACTGCTTGCTCTATGTGTTTTGTAGTTACAGTCAGGGCTAGGCCATGTTCCGTTGGGCTGTATATGTTTCCATTTTGGAAAAAAAAGGACGTGGTAGGCAGGTACACTGTTTGTCGGTGTGTGGGTGGGTGGAGTTGTTTTTTTTCTCTCACAGTTTCCCTACACAGCCTGTGTTTTGGAGTATAGGAGCAAAGGGAGGGGCACCATTTTTATTAGACCTCCTGCTGCGTAAATAATTGAATGTTTTTGAATTTTTTTCTGTCCTCTGTTGCTCTCCTATTTAGATGGGTGTTTAGAGAATGGTCAACACTATGGCATCAGTGAACAGTGGGAACGGCCGTATCTGGGCAGCACTCTGGTCTGCACATGCCACGGAGTCGCTGGCATCAAGTGTAAAAGCAAACCTGAAGGTATGGTTTTATTTGTATTGATTTAATGCTGTATGTCCACAAAGCACGTCTTTTGCACCATGACCCCACATCAATCCATCTTTATGTCCCTGTTCTGTGCTAAATCAAATGCATACCCCTGTTCCATTCTTTTCTCCTTGTAGCAGAGGAAAGGTGCCACGATAAGATCAACGGCCAGTCCTACACTGTGGGAGAAACCTATGAGAGACCCAAGGATGGCATGATCTGGGACTGTACCTGTATTGGATCTGGGAGGGGCAAGATCAGCTGCACCATTGCCAGTAAGTTTGAGTGTTTTTTTGTGTGTGTGCCGCCTCTCGACTCTGTTAACTGTTCCAAGACCAGACCACACATCCTCTCTTATGTGTGTCTGTGCACAGCCTGGTTTGCCAGACTGATGCCTGTGAAAAAAAAAAAAATTGGTTATTCTCCATGTTCTCCACAGCTGATTAGCAGCTGGTGCCCTGCAGCGGTTAGCAGTTAGCTGTGTGGTTAGATAATGGGATAAATGTCTGAGTGTGTGTTTCTCTTCCTTTGGCTTTTTTCCCATGCACATCGTACACACACACACACAAGCATATCGATATCCACAAAAAAAATCTCCCTTTTCCTGTCTGTCTCCACAGATCGCTGTCACGAGGGTGGAGCTTCCTATAAGATAGGTGACACCTGGAGGAGACCCCACGAGACAGGAGGCTACATGTTGGAGTGTGTGTGTCTGGGGAACGGCAAGGGAGAGTGGACCTGCAAACCTGTGGGTGAGTCACGCAGAGAGACAGCCACTGACTAACAGATGACTGGATATGGTCGGGTTGTCTCAAGAGTTGGGATGATTGATAATCCTTATCATGTAATTCTCTTGTTTTATAGCATTACATTTTTGGGCGTGTGTTTTTCTCGTTCTGTTTTGAGTTGCTCGATTTGTTTTCCTGCAGCTGAGCGTTGCTATGACAACACGGTGGGAACATCCTACGTGGTTGGGGAGATGTGGGAGAAGCCGTACCAGGGATGGATGGTGGTGGACTGCACCTGTCTGGGAGAGGGCAGTGGACGCATCACATGCACCTCCAGAAGTAAGAAGAACTGGATTTATTTGTTTGTATCGTATTGGCACCCCCTCACCCCCCCACCCTATGTGTATTACTTCTGTCTGTGCAACTGTATTTCATTTGATGGGACAACTTGGAAAAATGTATGTTACGGTCTTCCTTGTCACATTGCCTTCATCTTTCTGCATTCAAATTGTGTGTTTCTTCTATCTACATCAATGTATCCTACGTGTTCAAAAACTAAATGGGGAAACCTGGTTCATTGCAAGCAGAAAATAGAATTAGTTGCTGCTTAGAATGCTGCTGTCTTTAATTGAATAACGTGTCGTTATGCATATAGGCCTAATCCTCATTGAATGTCACACACGGATATTCTCTCTAGCCTTGATGACAGAATCAAAGTTAAAGAGTGCAGCTTGGGATTTGGTGGGCTGATTTTAACAGGCTGTCTGGCGGAAATGTGTTCCAGTCGTTGTTTCCAATTAGAGCCATTACGAGCATCCTTAATGATGTAAGGGATGAACATGAACGTCATTCCCTGGAAGTTTGCTGTCACATGCGGCGTGCCTTCAGGGTGGCCTCGCACTGTTGGAGGTCATCGATAAATTGTTAGTATGCATCATGTGTTAGACAAGTAGTTATCAACAACGTCTCAAAGAACTAACACGGAAACAGCTGGTGTCCAGGAGGAACCATTCCCCCTTTAGAGTCACTCCAGACCCTCTACACATGCAGGCTGCACCTTCAAGATAATAGTGCTTAACTTTTTCATATGAATGTCGGTCAGACAACCCTAAGAAGCGCCCAAGAATCAGTTATTGATTCTACTGCTATGATAAAAAAAATTAACGCAAAAAAATCCATGCCCGTTAACCGAAGGCTTACCTCACGTAGATGTGCTGACATTACTCCAAATTCCTCATGGGGGGGGGGGGGGGGGGCAACATAAGTTAAGCTCTATGGCTTTAAAATAAGGGTTTCACCATATTAGCCGCCTCAAAATTTTCCATAGATTTGAATGGGTTCGTCATCTCATTCCCTTCTCTCTCCTAGATCGCTGTAATGACCAGGATACTACGTCTTCCTATCGTATTGGAGATACCTGGACCAAGACGGACCCCCAAGGCCACACGCTCCAGTGTCTGTGCACGGGGAACGGTCGTGGGGAATGGCAGTGTGAGAGACATGCCTCACTTCACACCACTGGCCTGGGTGAGAAATGATAATGCCCACCCCCCTCCCCCCTGCACTCTGTGTGGAGAGAATAATGTATACCAGAGACAGATGCTGTCAGGAGGGAGAGATAAGGAGTGCCGAGTGTCCATGTGTTGAAGTGAGAGAGACATCTTGTGACTGGTGGTCGTGACCTCATGAGAAAGAGAGAGAGAGAGATGGGCAGTGGGGGTAGCGAAGAGGGAGAGATGAAATGTGGGGATAGTCAGTCGGATGAATGGGCCTTGAGTGGTTTGAATGTTATGTATTGGGTGTGTGCTGTTGTAAATTGGACAGTGCAGTCGAAATAGAACATTATTTTATCGTGTATGTCATTGTGGTATACATTACGGGTTTCATCACGGTACGATATTGGATCAATTTTTTCTGAACTATCTCGGATATTTCAATGAAAAACAATTCATTCTTTTTAATACAAAGAATAAATAAATAGCTTATATAATATGGCCATATGCAGTGATGTTTGGGCATTGCATAGATATAGTTGGATCGTTCACCAATGAATGGATATACAGTATTGATGTATCGTCACACCCCTATGTTATACAGCATGACACATGGTGTCTCCAACTGAAGAGCTGTTTACTCCAGTGACAGTTGCATGTTCTGATATGTTTATTTTCGTGGATATTTTTAAAGCAACACTCTGGTGTTTAAGCTACATCATCTATCAATAGGTTCTATTTTTATTTGATTATTTTGCAAAATTCTCATTCGGCCCCTTGGACACCGCTAACCTGAATCCAACCTGAATCCAACCTGAATCCAACTCTTCCTTCCAGGTACTGGCTCCCGTGTGATCACTAACATCCAGCCTGCAGTCTACCAGCCTGGTGCCGTGCCCGAGCTCTCCCAGGAGGGCCCCTGTAAGACTGACTCAGGACTGAGCTACTTCATCGGCCAGCGCTGGATTAAGAACCAGGGAGCCAAGCAGATGATCTGTACCTGTCTCGGTAACGGAATCAGCTGTGAACAGTGGGGTAAGAGAAGACACACAACCCAAACACATGAATTCAGCTGTTTGTGGTGATGGGCTCTGTTTAGTCATATTCACTTTATTCACTTGTGTTCCCGCGTCTCCACACAGATGGACCGGCTCCAGTGTACGGTGGCAACTCTGGAGGTCAGCCCTGTGTGATTCCCTTTGTCTCCAAGGGCAAGACCTATCACTCCTGTACCTCTGATGGACGCACTGATGGACAGCTCTGGTGCTCCACCTCCTCTGACTTTGACAAAGACCAGAAATACTCTTTCTGTACAGAGAAGAATGGTGAGCCGACATGTTGAATATAATTACAGACAAGAATTGTTTAGGAATTTTTGAAGTGAGATTGATAGTTGACGAGGGATGGGTGATTTTTTTTCTTACGGCCTTGATTTGTGAGGATTTATTCAGCTGCGACTAATAACGTTAAGCGTTAGCGTACCTCTGGTTTAAATGATCTACACACACTGTTAAGCTATGAATGAGGTTCCATGATGAGAGTGGACTGTGTCTTCAATGCTGTTCAGAAAGAGTGGTGAGTCTTCTTCTCCAGAAAAGAAACCAGCTAATCACTTATCGCTAGCCATTATCAAGCATGTAGCATTGAAAAAAAGGCAGCTAAACTAGCTTGCTATTGTCTGTCATGGATAAATAAAATGCAGATGGCCAACAGTAGATGGTAAAACATAACTCAACAGCTATCAATTCAAACCTGGTATTTGTTTGGGCTGAGTACTTAGCTTGTCCTCTTAGTCAGTGAAGCTAACTTGAGCTAAGGTGTCACCGTCTGAGAACAGTAAGGGTTGTAAGTGATACATTTTGTTATGTTGTCTGAAGACTAGCAGGATTATTTTTGAAAAAAATACTCGGAAATGTATATGAAAAATGTTATATTAATGTGAGCTTAAGGATTTAATATCTATGAAAGACACTTTAATGACTTGTGACTGACAGTTTTTTTTTAACATCCTGGCAATGCCTTTACACTGCATCATATCTGAAAAGTATAAGCTCGGTACAAACCTGGTACAAACACACTTTGTATAATACTATGTACTTTCAGCTTAAAATAAAATCCCTATTTGGATAGGTCAGAGATATATGATTATTCTGTTTTTCTTTTCACAGTAATGGTGGCAACACGAGGCGGTAATTCAAACGGTGCACTGTGCCAGTTCCCCTACCTCTACAACGGGCGAAACTACACCGACTGCTCGGCAGATGGACGCAGAGATGGCATGAAGTGGTGTGGCACCACAACCAACTATGATGGAGAACAACGTTTTGGCTTCTGCCCCATGGCCGGTAAGTCTGTGTGTGTGTGTGTGTGTGTGTGTGTGTGTGTGTGTGTGTGTGTGTGTGTGTGTGTGTGTGTGTGTGTGTGTGTGTGTGTGTGTGTGTGTGTGTGTGTGTGTGTGTGTGTGTGTGTGTGTGTGTGTGTGTGTGTGTGTTTGATGGAGAGTGAGGGAAGGGAGGGGCACGGGAAACTCCAAATGTTGAGGCTGGAATTGTTAATGTTGTTTGTAGTTGTGTGAAAGTGGTTTCAGGCCACACTATTTTAACATTTTAATGAAAACAGAGCAACTAAAAAAAACAAGCTTATTTCCCCACACAAGTCGAGTTGAGTTAAAAATTCCAAATTAATGTGGCTAGATGGCAAAAATAGAGGGATTTTTGTTCAAATATTCAGCAGTGCGCTAGCCATGGGGGCCACAAACAACATTAGCATGGCTAATTGCAATGTCCCTCCCAGTGTTAAGTAAAAGGTATCTCCGCCCAGTCTGAATCCGACTTAACTGTTAACATTGCCTTTTGCATTAACGATACTCTTCATTTGATGGGTAACCAATTTACATAAAAGCTATTATCAGAGTGATGTTAAAAGGGAGTGAGGGCTAATGGCACAGGCAAAATGTAATTTTCAGTTACACCTTTAATTCATAGCATACTTCAGTCACCGCCGCCTTGCAAGAAAAAGTGTCATTGTGTTGTGTAGGTGTCAATTAGTTCTCCATGGGTAACAAAAGGGCAGAGGCCAGTGAAACACTAGGGGGTCTTTGACACTGCACTAACGTCTGTCTAGGAGCAATGAAATGCTAAAGATGATGCCAACTTGCTGTCAAATGGCATATACAAACCATACAATTCTAGAGGCCGTTTCTAGATACCAGAGCTAATATGTGTTAATGTTAAGGTGAGCCTAGTCTTTTTTTTAAACCACATAGAAAGAATGATGGCATTCCAAAGTAAGACCATGTTAATTGTAGATGCCAGCCAAATGAGCTGAATTATCGTAGTGCAGTCATGTCCTTTCCAAGTGTTATGTCATGGTTAAACAAGGTCCACAGATATCAAAGTAGGGTAGCTTTAATTATCCCAAAACAAATGACTTTTTACATGTGTCTACACATCAAAGTGGACTTCAGAGAAAGAAGTGGAATAGTCTGATTGGCAGTGGGGCTGTGAAATGTGGACTGTACACAGAGGAAAACATCCACAGGATTTATCTGAGATGAAGTAGTCTTTGAAGTCCAACGAAGATAGAACACTAGATTTATATTTTCTTGTGAGAACTTATGTTTTGTATTGTGGAGTTGACACATGCGCATGTAATCGGCCAATTACTTTGAAATGAACAAGTACATAGCAGTTGCTTTGATACTTTATTTTACTACTTCTTCCTTTTCAATCTATAACTTTCTTCAAAGTTCATTTTATATGCAAACTTCAGTTCTGGGACCCTTCTATGGACCAACACCCTGTCAACATCTGCATGGGGGGAAAAATAAAAACAGTGTGTGTGCCCTTTAGCAAGAGCCAGAGTGGGGTTGTCTGTGTTAAACTCCCGGCAGCAGTCAAAGCAGCGGGGAGTCTTTGATAGCCATCTTAATGACTTCACAGGCATTGTCAAAACAAACACTGCACTTGAGATGTTAATGGCGGCCTTTAAAGAACACTTATAGGTCCGGGGGCCATTCTCCTCCACCTGTTGCCGCCCTCTGTTAAAGATTGCTGGATAGGCTAATCTGGTGTGTCTGCCATGTGTTCTTGAGATGGCAGTGTGGGGCTACAGTCTCCAGCTGTGAGCTCACAGCCAGGGCTTATCTCTGATATGCAGACTGCACCATTTACATTGTTGGATTCACACTTTCTTGTTTATCTACCTTAACACCACTGAAAACGTGGTACGCTAAATAAGTTTAAATAATTACCTATTTAAAGTCAGGGGTGAAGGGTCCATTTGGCACTAAGGAAACTCCCCTACTCAGTAGTGTAGATATTTTGGTCTCATCATTTTAGACATTAATCAAATGTTTTACACATTATGCTAATGCTGTAACTAATGAACAAAACAAAAAAAGTCAACATTCCAGAGAAAACCTGATTCAATGAATTGACTTGAAAAACACACAAACACACACCACCATTTTAGACCAAAGTGCATCACCATTCAATCATGTGTAACACAAGTGAGGAGAGTTTTTAAGAATCACTTAACAATATAAAGTCACAGGGATTTCATATCTCACCGACCCTATATTTGTTTTGCTTGAACTCCAGGCCTAACGCTTACATATCTCACACAGCCACTCCCCGGTCCTTTTCTATACCATGTTGAAAAAAAACTTCCCCCTTTCTGCCCGAGCAAATCACCTCCCCCCCCCCAAACAAACTTTACTCCCAGGAACCAGATGGTCTGACTCTGGTGCAGATTCTGCTGAAATAGAAAAATACTGGGCTGGGCTCCAGGAGAACAGATCTAGCCTTTTATCTACTCCTCCCTTTGGATAGCCTTCATGGATAGATACAAAGAGATTTCCACTGGTATGCATGCAGCCTACCTGCTCTAGAACATTACATATGAAGCAATACCAGTCATAAGTTTTAGAATTTAGTCTGAGAAGCCCTTTGTTCCTTGTACGCACACGCACACACACACACACACATACATAAATGCAGGTCTCTGTCTTTCCCACCCACGTGACAAACTTTCTATCTCTGTTGATAAAAAAAAGACGTTTAATTACCGGAGAACACACACTCATTCATAAACACAGAGGACACAGGACAGCTGTTTGTGGCTTTAAATACAGGAGAATCTGTGGTCTCTATGGACACAGGTGTTCTGTGGTGGTTGCATCCTCTCCAGCACTGTGTAGTAATTGTAGGGTAGAGTCAGTGATCTCCAAGGGGGATCATTTATTTGGGTGTGTTTATGGCTGTATTTATCGTGATGCCGGTATGCACGGCTTGTCTTAATAACATTGGTAACATCATGTTGTGTTCATGTGGGTTTGAATGTAGTTTCAAGGTGTAGTTTGGAATGTGTTTTCAGCGTTATGTTCTGTATGAGTTTTGGTGACTGTATGTAAGCGAAACAGAAGTAGAAGTGTAATAGGACTGGCATAATAGTATGCATTTTTGTAACTGTATTTTCTTCCTGTGTGTTCTTCTAGCCCATGAAGAAGTGTGTACTACCAGTGAAGGGGTGATGTACCGCGTGGGAGACCAGTGGGACAAACAGCACGATGTTCTGGGTCACATGATGCGCTGTACCTGTGTCGGCAACGGCAGAGGCGAATGGAGTTGTGTTGCCTACTCCCAGATTAAAGGTGTGTGTGTGTGTGTGTGTGTGTGTGTGTGTGTGTGTGTAACAGGGAGAGACAGAATAGGTAAGAGGAAAAAATGGTGATTGAGCATTGCTGTCGTGGACATGTTTGTGTGTGTGTGTGTGTGTGTGTGTGTGTGTGTGTGTGTGGAGGGGGGGCTGTAATTAGAGAGTATTATAAGAATTCTCTGAGTGACGAGGTGAAAGGCCACATGTAATATAATCACTCACCTGCCAGAAGGTTAATGGAGCCTGCACACCTGCACTTAATGGTGCTTTACTTGCACCTGCAACACACACACACACACACACACACACACACACACACACACACACACACACACACACACACACACACACACACACACACACACACACACACACACACACACACTTTACATACTTTTTGTTAAGTCTTTATATACCCGTGTTTGTGTTTGTATGTCTACTGCAGACCAGTGTATTGTGGATGGTCTTACCTATGAGGTGAACCAGACCTTTACCAAGCATCATGAAGAAGGCTACTCCATGAACTGCACCTGCTTTGGACAGGGACGTGGGCGCTGGAAGTGTGATGCCATTGGTGAGTTGTTTCCCACTACACACTTTACAGGCCGCAACCATTTTGACTGAGTTGCCTTATTTTCTTGCTATAGACTACTATGTTACTAAGTTCAAGCGCTCTGAGTGAGAGAAAAGTGCTATATAAATAAAATGTATTATTATTATTTATTATTAAGTTGAACATTTTAATTAATACGTTGCTGAAGACTCACTTTTGTTGCATTGGCCTTTAACTCAAGTTGAGACTTTGACACTCCTAACTTTTTTTTCATGTATCTTATATGTTATTTTGTATTGTATCTTGTACAGCGCTTTGGTCAACTGATGTTGTTTTTAAATGTGCTATAGAAATGATTTTGACTTTGACTTTTGACTTTACTATGGGGTACTATTTGAAAGGAGCAACATCTGTGTCATTTGACTCTGCCCTCAGACCAGTGCCAGGAGCCGGAGACCAGAGCCTTCTATCAGATCGGAGAGTCTTGGGACAAAGTCATCCATGGAATCATGTACAAGTGCTACTGCTATGGCAACGGAATCGGAGAGCTCAGCTGCGAGCCCCAGCAGTCCTACCCCGGTAAGATTTTAAATATGACGTAAAGTAGTAGGATCTGCTGCAAGTTAAACATCAAGACTGCTTTATGGCAACGTTGTTTTTTTACAGAATGTCTGAATCAATGTGTTGAAAGAGTAGCTGAGTAGCTGGTCATTATTCATTCTGATCATTAGCCAAAACCAGGCATTCCTGTGTTGTTAATCTGTCCATAAAAAGCTGCTTCAGAAAATGGACCATATGACAATATATACTGATATCTCTTATACTTAGTTACTCAAGCTTTGTGTCTTGAACCAGGAAAGCCAGGTAGATCTGACAATCTAACAAATTGTTGTAGTGCAGGATAAGGAATAGACAAAATGTTCACAGCATCAACATGTTTGTTTAACTCACCTAGAAAATGAGGCCCTTGACTTTGATGTGAAACAGGCAGCAATGGGAGGGGGTGTGAATTCCTCTTTTAAAGATGCACCCCCTCCACCCCCACACTCTGAGTCTTTGTTCTTGCTAGCATGTGGTACATCTCATGTGCTGTTGCCACAGCTGTACAAAACACCATGGTGCATGTGTATACAATGCCCCCCCTCCCAACACACACACACACACACACACACACACACACACACACACACACACACACACACACACAGGCAGGCATACCTTGAAGGCCATTGGAACAACGGTTTTCAATTTTGTGGTTTTTAGCAATCTCTTCAAATATCACCTGATGTCTTTAGAGCTTTGCATCCCGGCTCAGTCCTCAGCCAGGCCTATTCAGAGTCATGCTTCAGTGCACAGCATTATGAAGGCCTGAGGGTTGAGTTCTCTCAATCCTTACGCCGTGAAACCAATCTCGGCTAAGATAGCATCACTGTCGACCAAATTGTTACAATAAAAAAACATTCCCACAGTTTTGTTTGGACTATTAAGTTTCCTCCCGCATACGTTCCTGCCTTTGGCTTTGTTGTTGATATGTTAGTAATGCTGCCCCCTTTGTCATTACAACTGACCACAGAGCACAACGGTTAAGGTTTTTAGGCACTTGTCTTTCTGAACTTTTCAATTGGTTAGGGTTTGATACATCCCCTGTTAAGTGGGAAACGATTCCTACTTCTTTGTAGCTGTCCACGTTTTTGTTGTTGTTGTGCATTTTTGATCTTTTATGGTATCCCTGAGTAAAACAACATGTAATGCCATTCCCATTCCTTTCCCATTTCACTTTAGTCTTGATATAAAAAGTGATGCACTTGTACACTATGGTGGGATTTTGTGTTATGTATTTGCTATTTTGATGAACAAATCACATTCAAATATCCCACATAATGCATAGATATGTCAGTATAGCTTCCTCCCAGTAAGCTCACTAGCACAGATTGGACAAGTGTTACGTAAAGGAACATTACAACTGTTACTTGTTTGCTTTAGTGTGAGAAGCAGGTTGACGGGAGATGCAAAATGCAGGGCACTATTCTGCTGTAAGTGGCCATAATGGCAACCAGCTGTGAACTTGCTCCATGTGTGTGTGTGCGCGCCTAGGCATACACAATACAGCATGCTAAGATTTAAGGGCAGCAAGAGGCAAATCCAGACTCAGTTGACTGAGGTCAAACACCATAAAAGGTAAAAATGGAAAACCCAAGGGACGGTAGGATTTTCACAAGTCTCAGATTTAGCCCTACATTGATAAGATCTTCTAAGAAAATGCTGTTTTCTTTTTCTGCCGTCTGGGTCTGGGGTATTATTTAATCTTTTGTGAGACATTTCTCATTGTTAAGATGACTCTCAGAATTACTTCCCTTTTTAACTGTGCTCCTTATCACCATCTTACCGTGTGCATCGGTCTGCATCACCGATGAATGTTATGTCTATGTGTTTAAAGTGAAGGGGGAATGCCTGTGTGTGCTTGTAGACAGAATATGAGAACAAGTATGCAATGCTAGGGAGATGTTGCGTGTGTGTGTACTCTGCACTGCGACTGTGTGCATCCGTTTTCATGTGCGTCCCACATCTGATTCTGTGTAACCCTTACCCCTCACCAGTGGCCTGTGGCTCTGTAATAGGCAGTAATTGGTCCCAGATTGTTTTTGAGGTTTGTGTATCTGCTAGCAACTTCTGGTTAACCGAGCCACTTGCTCAGAAACGTTGATTACAGATCTGCTATTTGGAAAAGTGGTCAGAAAGCCTCGGTTTCTTTATAGAAGCTACCCGTTTCTATCAGCACAGCTTATGTCAGGAGTCTGCTCACCACATGACATTAAAGATGACTTGGTGTGCTTTTTTCATTTCCGAAAACCAGTAAAGTTACCGCAGTTTGGGCTACTGCTGATATCATTTATCTTTTTTTTTGTATACTAACCTACTTAGCCTTTTAATGTTATTTGCATTGTGTGGAGAATTGATAGACTTTAGCGTGGACTGCCACATTTTGCCATACAAAACCCCCAGTTTATACAGTGTGATTTTTAAACAAGGTTTAAATTAAAAAGAAAAGAAAGATCCACCAACATAAGCTAATGACGTAGCACAGCTATTCAATGTTGTTTGGCAGCATGCGACAAGGCTTGAAGAGTTAAGCATGAACATACGTTTGTAGACGTGGGAGGGGCGTATCCAGCACAATATATTCCATGATTTCCTGCTATCAGCTTTGCCCTATTGTTATCACAAGAGGTTCTCTTCCACTTTTATTGTGATTGTCTTTCAACACTTTTTGTTATTTTAGCATCCTTTCCTTTATGGGTGCCTGTTGTTTGTTGATAAATGCTGTTTTATTCCTTTGTGTGACCCTATCATAACATACAAGTATTTCCATGATCTTTCGGTCATAATGGATTTGAGTTTTCCATAACTTTTTCCATCATCTCTGTTGATTCTGATAATCAACTCTACTCTCATAATGACGGCTGTTTGCAGTATTGTTCAAACTGGAGGAAATTGAACTGTTGTTTGGAGATGTCAGAATGAGATGATATACTGTATTATGTCTAAGTATTTGGAGCATAACTACAGGGAACAATTTGAACTGTGTAGGGGAGAACGGGGTAAATTGTCACATGGGTTGGATGTCACATTCGTTATATCTCGCCACCAGAGCGCGCTAGCTCTGAAATGTTGATATAAAAAAGGTCCAGAATTGGGATCAGAGGTCACATACATAGACTTCCTTGGAGGAAGACAGCTGCATTTCAGGTGAGAGGATGTTTTGTGTTTTTCATGTCAAATTCAAAATATTTTGCTTCTCAGTATTTTTCTTCTAGGCTTTTACACAATGGGTTTATAACAAAACACTTGTTACCCTCAGCAAGTGTGAAGGGTAAACTATAGTTTAGATTGTGGTTAGCAAGCTAATTAGTTGTCAGATGGTTGTTGGCCTTGATGCTAGCAAGAAATTCAAGTTGGGGTTGGTCGTCAAATTTTTTGGGGGGTTGGTTGTCACATGTTATATCAAGGCTGCAGCCAGAAAAGGAACCCAATAACGAAAGAAATTGTCAAGCTGTATCCTCACTGACACCCCAGAGAAGGAAAGAATAGAGCAGGAAAAGGCAGCTAGCAAGCAAAAGAAAAAAGGGCAACAAAATCAAAACAACCCAGTGCATCCCAAACTAGACCAGCTGCCAAGGCTACATTAAGTTATGTAGGCCTATTTGTCAACTTGACAATGCAATTAAACATTCAAATTTGGTTCTGCCTCCTTGCCTTCTTTTTAAGATTTTTCCCATTAAGATAACATTGTGACAAACAACCCCATAGTGTGTGACAACCGACCCCTTGATGGGGTTGGTTGTCACAATGTGTCAGAGTGTCTTTGATGGTAAATTACTTCTTCATTACAATAAGTTGGAAAAAAAGAGAGACACACATTTCTAGCCAACACCTTAAGCTTCAATTTAATGTAGGAATGGCTATTGACAGATGTTTTGGTGATGAGCAATTCTCACTAGAGTAAAAAGTGTGCCTACTTACCCCGTTCTCCCCTAATACATCTACTATATTTGCAATTTTTTTATTTATTAAGTGATCTCCAAATGCTGCTTTTTTTTTACTAACTGACGATTTGACAAACAGCAAAAATGAAGTATATCCAAGAGAACGGGTGATGAAAACATGATGCAATGGAGGTTAAAGAGTTGCAAGTAGTAGCGTAAAAGTTTTCTCCCCTCCAGCTGCTAAAATCTAGGCTGGAATCTCACGGGGACGTGTTAGTTTTTCCTCACTCGTTCTGTGTTCTGTTCAGGAAAATACTGCTGCCCACACACTGATACTCACCCATCACACTCACACATCGGTTTGTGGGTTTTGAAATTTCTCAAATGGCAGTAGTGCCGCTATTTTTGTTGCTATGCAGATTTTGTCTTGTCTTGACTTTTTTTAAATTCAAAACTTAAAGCTGGGGTATATGATTTCTGATCGGTCAAAGTTAACATGAGCTGTACACTTTGACCAATCAGAGCGAGGCTCCGATTCTCTGTTCTTATTGGCTGTTGGGACTGTCCATTCACTTTGGCACCGACGTTGTTGGTGTAGAGTGTGTCAGGGAGGGACCATAGGGGAGGGACCAAAGAGAACAAGTGGAGCGGTTGAGGTATTTGGATTCGAATCTCTATCCCAACTGCCATTTTCTCCCCAAATCCTCCACCCCAGCTTTAACTAGATATCCAATCAATCAAAATACCTGATATCTACAATGTTCTTATGTCCTTGCCGAAATATCAACTTCTGAAGATATAGTTACAATAGAAAAGTTGTCTGTTTCTTTATGTATGTATCTTTGCTAAGCCCTCTACCTGTGTTGTCTCTCAGGTGGTACCCGTCCTGTCCAGGTGATCATAACAGAATCTGGAGACAAACCCAACTCCCACCCTATTCAGTGGAACGCCCCGCAGTCGGCTCACATCACACAGTACATCCTCAAATGGAGAGTGGTGAGTTTTCCTATCAAACATCTCACAAATAAATGATGCCTCGTCCTGCCCGTCTCTCCCTCCTCACCTGACACTGACAGTCCTGTTCTGTGCGCTAAGCTTTAAAATACCCTTGCATCTCTTTTGTAAATGTAAATTCTCAGGATTTTTTTTACTTTTATTTTAATAGAACGGCTGTTCAATGATGGACAGGGTTTGCACTCTTAAAAATGAAAAGTACATTTTTCTAAAAATACTCAAATTTGCAAGGGAATTTTTTTGTTAAATCCTTGTTAATTAAATCCTTGCTCAAAACCCACTTATTTTTCCTCGGCTTTTATCTCCAGTTGAGAGCGTTTTATCCCAACAGTGTCTACTAGAAGTTTTTATTATTGTTTTGTGTTTTAATTTAATTTCAATTCTTGTTTTTACGTGTCTTTATGATGTTTTGGATGTAATGTATTTTACTGCACAGCACTTTGGTCCACCTCGGCTGTTATAAACGTGCTATATAAATAAAGTTGACTTGACTTGATGTATTTACTTTTTAATACCCCTCATCTTCTTTCACAGAAAAACACCCAGAACCCATGGAGAGAGGTGCTGATCCCTGGCCATCTGAACTCCTACACTATCTCTGCTCTCAAGCCGGGCATCACCTACGAGGGTCAGCTCATCAGCGTGCTGCGCTTTGGACAACGGGAGATCACACGCTTTGACTTCACCACCAACTACGGATCATGTGAGTTGTCGACACTTGACTGATCTGTAAATGGTTACCAGTTTATTTGACTACTTTTCCTGAACCAAGTATGGGTGAGGGGTGTTTTTATTCTGCATAGCACTGCTAAATATTGGCTAATCCTATCCAGTTTGACATTTTTGCATCATACACATTACACCACTAAAGATGGTAATATAGGCATGTTGCAACATAATTGCAGCTTAGTTTTTGCATGTAAGGAGACTAGGAGGAATTTTCAAATGTTCATGAAACAGTCTCATTTTTCCTCTGACTGTTATAAATGACCTGTAAGAGCAAACAAGAACATTAGTAAGAAGAACGCTATTTATCTCTAGTTATTATCAATGCCTTTGCTTAGGTCTGAATCCCCTCCAACTCTAAACGGTTTCCGCCAGGTAGACCAGAAAGCCTGTGTTTCTCTTACCGTACTGAATCAAAGTTGACTTTGCTTCAACCTGTATTAATCTTACATAGTCACAGATAAATACATTACCATTGTGGTTTCTCCTTCACTCACTTCCAACAAAAATGTACGCGCTAGAAAAATAACTTTAGGATAGCAGGTGCTGGCATCATAAAAACTCTATCACTTTTGTACAAAGTGATACGGCAGCTGCAATCAACAAAACCTGAAAAGTTCCTCTTAGCCCATAAACGTAAACCAGCAATTCTTTAGTAAAACGTTAAAGCTCTCATTTTCACATTTTTCCAGGCCACGGCTGTCTGTTGTAAATCTTAGAGGCAGAAAGATGCCAATTCTCTTAGTGAATTTTCCATCTCTCCTCCTCTGTAGTGGCTACAGCACAAGGCGAGACCACCCCACCCCCGGCTATGGTGGACACCTCAGAGTCTGTGACTGAAATTACCTCCAGCAGTTTTGTCATCTCCTGGGTGTCTGCCTCCGACACAGTTTCTGGTTTCAGAGTGGAGTATGAGCTCACTGAGGACGGACAGAGCAGTGGACAACCCACGGTAGTAGGTAAGTGTAGCTGTACACATACACAAAAATGAATATATATACAAAAATACAGTTGGGTTTTGTGTGAGAGTGTTTGCAACAATTTTGTGCACTGTAAATTTGGCCCAATTACCAAATATTGGGATTTACCAATAACATTCCTCTATATTTGTCCGACTATAATGCCTTTATTTAGATGTATGCAAACTAATGTGTTCATACAATGTATATTTTTCCTTTCAGACGTGCCCCATACAGCTACCTCAGTGAACATTAATGAGCTTCTGCCTGGGAGGAAATACACTGTTAACGTCTATGAAGTCACAGACGAGGGAGAGGACAAACTCATTCTTACTACTTCACAAACCACTGGTGAGTAAGAAAGACACACTTTCTCTTGCTTTATTTTCTCATCCCTCCTTTCTGGGGAGGCACACACAAAAAAACTGACAGCTGCTAGACTGGAATATTGTTTTGTGTCCCAGACCGCGAATGAACATGTGCCAGGGACTACAAGTCAAGTGAAAAAAGCATTAAAATCAAAGCAGTGTTGGTTCATTTTCAACCTATTTGTTTCCACAGCACCTGACGCTCCTGTTGATCATGAAGTGGAGGAGGTGGGAGAGAGTTCCATTGTGGTCAGCTGGGAGAAACCACTAGCCCCCATCACTGGTATGCTTTCACACTATTGTCACAACCACAATGTATCATCATTCCGCAGCTAATTTGTACCCCTGCATACTCATCTGTAGGGCTGAGCTTAAAAAATCGATACAGCAATACAATATATCATGATATTTATTTTCTGTATATCTGTTTTTAGATCGTAATCGTTGTATAGCCGGTTTCCTCAATTTCTCGGTTTTTGAATTGGCATTACATTTTCAGAATGAGATAGTTTAGACTCAATTTGTGCACTGAATTATCAATATAATGTGATGTGATGTCCTAAGACCCCCCAGATCTTTCACAGCAACCTGTAGTTCCTCTATTTCTACATTCTCAGTGAACCCTGTAGAATATCATACCATATCGCAATATGCATCGTACCGCGATGCATCGTGACCCATGTATCGTGATGCGTATCGTATCATGAAGTCCTGGCCAACTACTCAGCCCCATTCACCTGTGGCAGTTCCACTTAAAGGAATACTTCACCCATACGGAACGGGTCTTCTATCACTATAAAATCACTAGGGCTGTCAAACGATAAAAAAATGTAATCAGATTAATCACAGGATTCTGTGGATTAAGGCGAGACACCCCAGGTGAATAGGGATTTTTTTTTAATTTATAGATATCATCATGAAACTTTGCCAGTTGATTACTGACACAAACACAATAATTTTTTGTATTACATGTTTTTCTTTAATATTTTATTAAATATGCAAATATGGCAATATTTAACCAATTATGCGTAAATTTGGGTCATTTTTCGAGAAAGATTTTGAGATGTTGGATAAAGCCAGAGTTAAAATCTCTATTTTATTTTAACCACATATTAGTTTCTAAAGTTTTTACACAACAGATTTTGGATACAGCCTTTTTTCATTTAATAAATCAAAAAAGACTATACATGTCTTAGAAATGCATTTTCGGCATGTTTTTAGGAGGAAAATGTATCATAAATCAGACAATTAACAATATATTAACAAATCCTTCTGTAAAAACCTTTAAAATAGTGCTATGAATGATTATAGAAAGTTTGGTTGATGTCAGTGGTCTAGAAGTTGAGATATCTTTCGCAGAGTATTGGAAAAAGCTCATTTTGAGAAAACGGCCGTTAAAGATAAAAACGTGAATTCTGCTGATAATAGCTAGAGTAATTTATTGAATTAGGCCCTACACCCCTCAATGCCATATAGGCCTACCACTGCTTAACATATATAAACCATAGCATAGTAACATTTACATCCACATGCTAATTTAAACGTGGTTAATTCATTATTAGCCACTGTCTGTCAACCTGCTCCTGTCGGCACAGACGCTCTCTCTCCCCACCATCTCCCCTCTGATCCTCTGACAGTCTGTGTCTCTCCGACGTGATCGGCGTGATTTACATGTCTTTAACACTTCTCCCCTTCAAATGGCGATCATGTAATGTCCGTAGCCAATTGATTAAGTATTTTTTTTGTCTTGGTTTGGCATATTTTCGACGTTTTTCCCATTTTATTTTGTGATTTTCGAGCTACCCGGGACTAGCATCACGTGATGCCTTTTAGCGAATCACATCGTCAGAAATGTGCATTAGCCAATGAGGTCGCTTTCCTAGCATTGAATCCCTCCTCACACTTTCACGATTGGTTACTGATACAAAGGAAATGACCATATTTGGATCAGATAACGTTGTTCTTGAGATTCAGAGCTTTCCAACAGTACCATGGTTATTATGATTCATACAGCGGTCGCGGTGCTGTATGTTACGTTAGAATGCTCACTTTTGACGAATTTAGGAGCAAAATACAGACGCAAGCAGTCAAAGTTTAGTAAAATAAACACCTAAAACGTATATTTTGGACATTTTATCCATTCTAGTATGAAAGAAGACATGTTATGGAAGCTAAATAGACACAAATCTCAAAATTGACCAGTGCTTAAAAAAACGATGTTTTTGCCTGCCGTGTCTCGCCTTAATCACGATTAATCACGATTCATTCTACCATTCGAAATAGGCCCGAAAATTACCATTTTCTCTGTATATTGTTGTATGAATGGAAAGATAAAGGACAGAAGGTGAATATATAGCCTTCATTTAAATGTAGTTTTTTATTAATTGAAAATCCAAATGATGGTGTAAATAAATAATCAACTAAAACATATGCTACCACACCATACTTCAATTTGGCTGTCTCTACTCATATGTCTTTGAGCAAATATAGGATAAGGTTCGAGGTTCAAGGTTTTTATTACATGTCCCACAAGCGCAAATTTGTTTATTTGTTCTATAGGATAGGCTATAGAATGGCATTTATTTGGTGAATCCATGGTTTTACATCCCTGAATACAACCTGATTGCAGTTTGCGCATGCGTGCGTGTGTGTGTGACGTGTGTGTTTATGTGTGTGTGTATGTGTTTGCACGCGCGACCACGTTCTATGGGACGACGTTATGTTGATGTCACGTAGGCTATTAATCACACACACCTCTGACAGACACAGCCGTGGCCATTAGCAGCAGTTATAACTTATAGGTCCGTGGTTAGCAGTTTATAACACAGATTAGCGTGCTGCTATGTTTGGCCGCGCGCAGCTACTGATCCTGGGTCAGCCACAATGTAGAGTGACTATAGTACAGAACGGGTGGGATGCACGGGGTGGATCATTCTGCACATGCGTTAATCGCGTCAAAAAAATGAACGCGTTAATTCCAGAAATTAATCACCCTGCGTTAACGCGTTAATTTTGACAGCCCTAAAAATCAATATTATAATATAACGAATGAGGTGTCTCTTCCCTCAGTCTTCCCTCAGTCTTCCCTTGGCCCAGCTGTCCTGTTAATCCTTACCCTACATTTTACCATGTGTGATGTCAAACATGGGAAAATGTAGGGTGAGACAGTGAGACCATAAACACTCTTTCTGCCTTTTCTCAGGCTAGGATGAACCGATTTCTAAAATGTTTGCACATTTATACTACATAGGATCTCAGAGTTCAATACACCTTCATCTTTCCACCGGTGAAGTAGGTCTTTAACACAGCGTGAACTATACGGTCTCCTTCCTCCACGCAGGCTACCGTGTGGTCTACACACCGTCAGTAGAAGGTGAAAGCACAGAGCTGACTCTACCAGACACTGCAACCTCTGTGACTCTGAGTGACCTGAGACCTGGGAAGCTCTACAACATCAGTATCTACGCTGTGGAGGACAGCCTGGAGAGTGAGCCCATCTTTGTACAGGTCAACACCGCCGGAGACCCACTCCCAGGTAAAACACACTTTTTATAAGTGAGGGGGATGTTTCTGTGTGGTCGTGTGTACTATGGAAACCAATACTTACCTACAAAGGCGTCACGTACAAGAGATTAAAACGCATCTCTTGGGGGAAAAAATTGCTGGCACTTTAGCCACTTTTCTCCTTGTGATGTCATCAATTGATCCTGTGACCTCCTAACGATTCTGAGGTTTGGTCATATGAATTTAAGTTATTACTCTTGTCATGGGGGCATCAACCTGCAAATCCTCCTGCCGCCTATATTCAGTGATTAATGTAGAAGTTTAAAGAGTTTTCCAATGGAAAAGTGAAGTCATTGGGTTCACAGCTGTCTCTCTCTCTCCTATTCTGCTCCACTGGAGTTACGTAAAAGTTCTCGGTCTCGGGCCAGTCAAACAGATGCGGGACAAATTGCTGCCATATTTATACAGACAAATTAAACCCAATCTACTGTACATTATGACTAATAGACTAAAACTCATGTGATGACGGGGTCTGAGATCGTTTGTAGAGTTGGTTCCAAGTGCTTCCCTCACATATCCTTATGTGATTTGTTACCATATAAACATTATATTATTCTTAATCTGTTAAATTTGCATGCAAGTTTGGCGGGTTTTAACGTCAACAGTCTCTTGAGTATCTGATTGGATATGCATTGAAAGGTCAGCAGGGGCATGGGTAATGGTTTGGTTAAAGGTATTGAATGACACACGGTTCATGCACAGCCCAGGCAGCTCCATTTACTCATTTCAACCCTTCTGTTTTCCTTTCATTTTTTTCTCTCTCCTCCTCATCCCTCCTGTTGTCTCATTTCACCTCTTGCTTTATAAAGCCAATTTCTTTTTTCTTTACTCTCCATCCAGCTCTTCTTTACTGCTGCCTCCTACCATGTAGTTTGTCCAAAATATGACTTGTGTAAGGGTATGGCCTCTTGTTTGCAGAAATTCTGCCAATACCAGAATATGATCCATAAACCAATCTGGTTTAGATTACATGAAACATAAAAGCCAGAAATGATAGTGTTGGGGTGCCCGTAGCTCAGTGGGTAGGGCTTCCCCTCCCCCGGGCCAAGGCCCCGCAGCAGACCTGGGTTCGAATCCTGCCCGGGTCAGTTTTCTGCATGTCCTCTCCTCTTTGCCCCATTTCAACTCTGTCTCTCCAATCTGTCTAATAAAGCAAAAATGCCCCAAAAAATATATTTAGAAAAAAAAAATTATAGTGTTTGTTTTTTGCAAAGGTATTTAATGAAGTGTTGAAGGCAATCAAGGTTTTAATATTTTGCAATATGCTCCGAGGACGTGGAACTATTTTATACTGTATTCGTATTTGATTTCCACATATTTTCCCTTGTTTATCAGTGTGACCCTGTGCAGTTTTTGTATTGTACATTCTAATTGTTTTAAGGCAGTAAGATGCATACAATGATCTGTTAATTAGTGGAGGACTTAAGATGGACCTTGTGTGTATCCGTGCACCAAACATAGTGTCTAAACAACATGCTCTTATCTAAGCTTATGCTTTTGTGGCAATTATGGGTCATTCCCGTATGAATTAAAAATGTTCTCAATGCATTCACCAACTATATTTCTGGGAAAGACATTAATGCAAAGCCTTGTGGGTAACCATGCACACTGTATTCCAACTTTTGATTCCTAAATTCTTGTACTTCTAGGCTCCACCAAAGAAAAGTGTGAAGCAGTTTTGTCCCAACTTATCAATGGTGCAGTTGGAACTCCTGGAACCTTCTTAATAACGTTGTCTCTGTCCCCATCCACAGAGGAAGTCATCTCTCCTAAGGACCTGCAGTTCTTTGAGGTGTCAGACAAGAAGATAGTTCTGACCTGGACGGGGCCAGCCACAGGGGTGTCAGGTTACCGCGTCAGCTTCCTCCCCGTTGAAGAGTCTTCTTCTCCTCAGAGGGAGATGACTCTGCCCGTCAGTCAGAACTCATACATGGAGGTGACTCACCTACTGCCCGGAACACTGTACCGCTTCCACATCTACACCATTCACAACGGAGAGGAGAGCTTACCACTCATCGGGGAGCAAACTACCAGTGAGTGTGACGGATGGCCCTCAATCACCCACAAGTCTATTTCTGAAATTTGATTTTCATACTGAAGTTAAATGAATTGAAAGCAGCAGCAACTGTGTGGATGGTTTCTGTACTGTATAATACATTTCATTCTTACATAATGAGTTAAAACATTGGGCTTTTTAAAACCTTAATGTTCCCCCTCTTTTTTTTTGTTTAATTTATTTATTGGGTTTTTAATTTTGTGGAACAACAAAAACGCATATAATCAAAATACAACATACAAAACATAATAAGCTTTCATACAAAAATGTGTACAAATAAATGTTCCCCCTCTTTTGATGGTGTCTAACGGATTTCATTGACATGTCTCTTTCTCAGAGCCAGACGCTCCCACAGATATCCATTTCTCCAATGTAACTGAGGACAGTGCTGTGATATTGTGGTTTGCCCCCCGTGCCAAAATCTCTGGCTACCGTCTCTTCCTCACCGTCGAGGGCTCTAACCCGAAACAACTGCGCCTTCCCGGCCGCCTCTCCCAGTACACCATCCTCAACCTGAAGCCTGATACCAAGTACACCGCTACGCTACACGCAGAGCAAGAGAACACACTGAGTGAAGGAGAGACCGCTGTCTTCACCACTAGTGAGTGTAATAGAGTGTAAAGCAACACAGTGTATGTGCATAGGCTCAATGAAATGGCTGTCAGAGAGTTGAGTAGAAAGATGAAAGCAGATATTTTAATAAATGTATCTTGGATAAACGACTTGAGAAGATGAACCATGCCATGTTCAAAGTGCTCCTAAATGAGTATGCATGTGCTCTTGTGCAAATGTACACGCTGGTATATGTATAATATATATATAAGAATATCTTCTTGAATGCCATGACACAGAAACTGATCAAAACCCACCTCTGCTCTCTGTGTGTTTGTAGCCCCAGCAATGGGCAACGCTCCTCATTTCAGCACTGATGTGACAGACACCTCCATTATAATCTCCTGGACTCCAGTTCCTCACATTGGATACAAGGTATTCTCACTGCTAGCACACAGCGAAACATATAGAAGTGATTTTATATCATACATACAACATACATATTCTTCAATCTGACCATGTTTTCCAATCTGTCCTCATTAAAATCAGCAACTGGATTGTGTAATCATGTTGAGATGCATACTAGTTCCGTCTTTTCACTGTGAAACGCATCCTCCAGTTACTCTTGGTTTAGTGGAGGCCCCTTTGGAGTTACATAGCGTGTGAACTAACAAATCAGGCATAAACCGAATTGGTCAGAGTATGTCACACCAGAGATGACACACACACACACACACACACACACACACACACACACACACACACACACACACACACACACACACACACTGAGAAATGTCCTGCTTGGCTTCCATGTCCTTGGGAAAACATTGACCCCTGACCTTCACCACCGGTAGCCCAAACTCATCTCCCTCTCTCTCCCCATGCTCCGTCCCTCTAACTGTGTCTACATTTATCTTCCAGTTGACGGTTCGTCCCAGTCAGGGCGGAGAAGCCCCCAGAGACGTCACCTCTGGCTCGGGGAGTATTTATGTGTCTGGCCTGACCCCAGGAGTGGAGTACACCTACAGCGTCCAGCCAGTCATCAACGGCCATGAGCAGGGAACCCCCATCTCCCGCCGTGTCGTCACACGTAAGGAGAAAACCAACTAATATTGACTCTGCCACCATTTTAACTGAACTGCTGTTTTTCCTTGATCCATCAATGTCTTTCTTTGAATCTACTTTTTTAGCCTTATTCATTTCCACCTCTTATTGTCGTCTTTTTCTTATTTGACTTCAGCTCTGTCTCCTCCCACCGACCTGAACCTGGAGTCTAACCCAGGCACTGGAGACCTCACCGTGCAATGGAACGGGGCCGGTGTACCAGGTAACCACACACACACAGTCACACACACGCACACACTCAAACTCAGAAAACCGATTCACGGCAGGCAGACTGGAACATCCACCATCGTTCACATTACCACTATTAATAAAACACTAATATTATTCTCTTTTTTTGTCTTCTAAAGAAACTCTGTAGAACTTTGCGAGTCAGATTGAGTTGAACATCTTTGACGTGGCATTTTAAATAATGTAATGGAACACATTCCTCATGGATACATTCTCTCCTGTTATAAACCTTGGTTCTTTTCTTTCTCCCTCCCAGACATCACTGGCTACAGAGTGACATGCACACCCACCAACGGGCAGCAAGGGAACAGTGTGGAGGAGTTTGTGGAGGCGGGGGAGAACTCCTGCACCCTGGACAACCTCAGTCCTGGAGTGGAGTACAATGTCAGCGTTGTCACTGTTAAAGATGACATGGAGAGCACTCCTATATCAACCATCATTACACCAGGTGAGAGAGAGGGCCACTCATAGGGGTTTGAGACTATGGTGTATGTGTGTGTGTATTCAACCTGAGAGGGCCAAATCAACCATCATTTGTTAGTGAAAACGTTTGTGTTGATAGGTAAGAAGGAACTTTTTCTCACAGAATCTTCTTTTAAATGAACATATTATGTTGAAAGTTAATAAATAACACAAAAGCTTTCAATGTTTAACCGATATGTGTTTTACTATGTTCGCACTGCTCCTTTAACTAAGTTAAACACTTTACAATAAGGATACATTAATTAACTGTTGGTTAATAAACAGTGTCACAGTTAGGCATGCTTATTAAGCATAAACCTACTGTTAATGATAAGTTATTAACGGTTAATTAATGCTTGGTTAAGCATTAACTATGCTTAGTCAACTAATCATGTTTAGGCTTAAACGGCATTAGCTAAGCAGTTGACGCTTAGTTCATGCTTATTAAGCATGAACTAAGTATTAACTTAGTTAATTAATGTACCCTTATTGTAAGTGTCACCAATTCTTACATTGATACACTTCGTTGAATAACCGTCAAAACCTTACTAGAGTGTAACCTATACTAGGGAAAGCATTCATTCTTCCATTGGTGTGATATGTTGAATATCTCACCAAAATGGAAGTAAACTATTTATCCTTGCTTGCTTTAACCGCTGCTCCTATGTTTTGTCTGTCGATTTCCTCTCTCTGGCACTCGTGTCCAACTCCTTCTTTTTTTCCTCCGCCTCTTGCATGTTTGTTTGTTGTTGTCCTCTTTTCTTTTCTCTTTTTTCCCTTTCCCTCTCTCCACCTACCCAGACGTTCCACAGCTGACAGACCTGACCTTCAAAGACGTGAGTGACACCTCCATCGGCCTGCGCTGGTCCCCCCTCAACAGCACGTCCGTCACTGGTTACCGGATCACTGTGGTGGCAGCTGGCGAGAGCGTGCCCATCTTTGAAGACTTTGTCCTGCCCACCACCGGCCACTACACCGTCTACGGCCTGGAGCCCGGCATCGACTATGACATCAGCGTGATCACCGTGACGGAGAACGGAGAGAGCGAGCCCAACACATTCACTCAGCAGACCTGTACGTTCCATGCTTGATTTACTTTTCTGCTAATATCACCAACGGACAATACAAGCCTTTTCTTGTTCAAAGAGCCATTGGGTTATAAATAAGAACGCCAGATTTTGAGCTTCCCGCGAGGGAGTCACAAATTACTGTGTGTGTGTGTGTGTGTGTGTGTGTGTGTGTGTGTGTGTGTGTGTGTGTGTGTGTGTGTGTGTGTGTGTGTGTGTGTGTGTGTGTGTGTGTGTGTGTGCGCCCCGAGTTATATAATGTAATAAGGTTCATATTAACCCTGAGACATGGCCCTTAAAGTTGCCTTTTAAGTTGCTGATGTAATTGCACCGCATGCTGTGTTGTTGTCAGTTTAATATTATCTGTTTGTGTGTGTGTGTGTGTGTGTGTGTGTGTGCATGTGTCTTTGTACGTGTGGACCATCTGGTTCCAGTTGAGGCTTTTTTTCTTTTTTATCATACTGAGGCTCATTTTGCCCCCCAATGCAAACACAGCTTGTTCTCTCACTTTTAAGATGTCGTAAAACAGCAGACATAGATTTACACTGACACACACATAAAACACAGACTTTTCCCCTTCAAAAGATAGTGGAGCGAATACTTTTCTCTTTTATTCATTTTATTATTTCATCTCTTTCTTCAGATATATTTTCTGCCCTTATTTGCCCCTACACCTTTTCATTGGATCGTTAGTTTGCAACCGTCTGACCACCTTTTTAACTTAACAAATACCAAATCTTATTTATCTGACATGGGCTTTTTGAATCCATTCTGAATGGCGCTGCTCTCTCTCTCTTTTGGATAGCTGTGCCAGCCCCTACCGGTCTGGGCTTTGGCAAGGTCGGGCCAGACAGTTTGGAAGTGACCTGGATCTCTCCATACGTCCCCAACACTGCTGACATCAACAGCTTCCTCATCAGGTATGGGAAGAAACCTTTACACTTACATTAAGTTCAGTTTTTTCTGATTCAGATGTTCTCTTGAATACACAGATTGTGGTACACCCAAATAAGAAAATAAGAAATAAATGACTGTTGAAATGATGTTTTTGCTCTGCTTATCATCCAGGTATCATCCCATCGACGATGAAGATGACAACACAGAAACCAGTGTAGGAGGCCAGAGTAACAACGTGGTGTTGAGGAGTAAGTTACAGCAGAAAACTAAGAATACACAACTATACACTGCCGACTGCATTTGTATTAACAGTGTTGTGTCTCTGTCCACAGACCTGCTGCCTAACACAGAGTATCTGGTGAGCGTGGTGTGTGTTTACGAGCAGAGAGAGAGCTCGCCGCTCGTCGGCACCCAGAAAACATGTAAGTTTCATCAGAAATGATATGGATTACTAAATATGATAGTTGACCAGAAAAATGCGTAGTTTGCATGCATAAGGCATAGGGACATACTTTTACTCATTTATTTCGTCATAACATTGTGCCTTGAACTTGCCTGTTGCTTGTATATCCGTCACATCCCTGGTTATCTTCACTCGAAGCTCAGTCGATGTGACATCACTTCCCCTGCACAGCAGCGGATTGTGGGTCAGAATCGCCAAAAAAGCATGCTGAAAAATGAGCTTGTTGTTCAGGGAAAATATGCTATATATTTAGATTCTGAGGTGATATTTAAACAAAAAAACAGTTATAAATGAAAGGTTTTGTTTTCCGGGGACCCTCAAACATCCTTTTCTTATTACCTCCCACTCCTCTCCCAGCTATGGATTCACCAGTCGGCCTGCGTTTCTCTGAGATCTACACCAGCTCCTTCACCATCCACTGGCTGGCTCCCCAGAGCAGGATCAGCGGCTACAGACTGCGCTATCAGATGGTGAGCGGGGGCCGCACCAAGGACGAGAGGCTGCCCCCCTCCAGGAACCACTTCACCCTGACAGGACTGACCGCAGACACAGAGTACCTGGTCAGCATCTACGCAGTCAGCGGGACACAGGAGAGCCTGCCGCTTAATGGCAAACAGAAGACAAGTAAATACTGATTAATACATGATTTGATACAATAAATGATTTAATAATAATAATAAATGTTATTTAAAGATGTATTTCATGACTCTCAAGGACACTGTACAGTCAGATAAATGTACAGTACAATCAATTGAATTAAAAACAGTTCAAATAAAGTGGGCAATGGATGAATGTGATATGGTGAAATGGGAAGGGAAGATCAGGAGGGGTATGCAAAGTTGGAAAAGGTGAGTTTTGAGTTTAGATTTGAGCAAGGCTATGGAGTCAGTGTTGTGGCTGTTGGGGGGTAGTACACCATAAACATAGATTTATCCACCATGTTAATATTACCATGTTGAGTTTTTATTTATCACTGTCTCTATCTCTCTCTGTCCCCGTCTCTCTCTCTCCCTGTCTCTGTCTCTCTCTCTCCCTCTCTCTCTCTCCCTGTCTCTCCCTCTGTCTCTCTCTCTCTCTCTCTCTCTCCAGTCTCTGATGCTCCCACTGACCTGGAAGTGCTAGACTCCAGTCCCACCAGCATCACTGTGCGTTGGGATGCCCCCCCTGTCACTGTGCGCTACTACAGGATCACTCACGGAGAGTCTGGTGAGATAGTAAACAATGGCTTAAGATATTGATTTGATTTGATCAATGCTGAATGTATGTATTTTTAGCTGAATGAAGAAAACCCCAATTACATAGTATTTTCCATTTCCTGTAAAGATACCTGTCAATGTGCCTGCATTCTAAATGGCATACTCTTTCTTTTGACTATTCTACATACTATAGTTGACCAAAAAATGCATAGTTTGCATGCAGAAGGCATAGGGACATACTTTTACTTATTTATTTCGTCATAACATTGTGCCTTGAACTTGCCTGTTAGTGTGGAAATTAGCATGGCTGTAGTTTTCAGCATGCTGCATTCGACCACATGTATATGCACATCCTAAATCTGTTCATACTATTCTAAATATCAGGGAAGGATGGGGATTGGAATTTAGCTTGTATCTGTTTCATTGGGTTGTTGATTATTCAAAGTATTCATTTCTCTGACACTTATCTCATTGTCATTGTCTACCCAGGAGGTCACAGTAACCCTAAGGAGTTCACAGTGCCGGGCTCTCAGTCCACTGCCACCATCAATAACCTGAGGCCTGGTACCGACTACACTGTGACTGTCTACGCTGTGACTGGTAGAGGAGACAGCCCCGCATCCAGCACCCCAATCTATGTCATGCATAGGACAGGTACATTCACACACACACACACACACGCACGCACACACAGACACTTGAGACACACACACACACACACACACACAGACACTTGAGACACACACACACACACACACACACACACACACAGACACCTGAGACACACACACACACACACACACACACACACACACACACACACACACACAGGTACACACACACACACACACACACACACACACACACAAACACAAACACACACTCCCTGTGGCAAAAACACATTCCCCCATTTTTTGTGACAATCCTGCCTTCCTTTATTTTCCACTCAAAACCCTCTCCTCTTTCATCTCTCCATCCTCCTCTCCTATAGGCGTAGACTCTCCCACTGAAATGAAGTTGATGGACGTGCAAGACAACAGTGTCACAGTGAGGTGGAGCCCTGCCCAGGGCCCCATCCAGGGATACAGGGTGACTGGGGTCCCCAAAAACGGACAGGGGCCGTCTTTCACTGAAGTGGTGGCTCCAGGTAGGTGTCTGACCACATTTTCCAATACCTAGTGTTTTGTCAGAATTTAAGGTTTGAATAGCTATGCACTTTTAATCTGCACAGTATAGGAACTCTTATTGATGTTATGTCAATCTTTTCTTTCTCTTTTTTTCAGACCAGACCGAGTTTACTTTCGCTGGACTGATGCCCACAGTAGAGTATGTGTTGAGTGTGTATGCTCTGGGGCAAGATGGAGAGAGCTCTCCAGTGGTGGTGAATGCTTTAACAAGTAAGGGTTTACATTTCCAGATATGTGTACATAATATGAAATATGGTTTGCCACACTTTTTCACAAATTGAAAAAAACAAACAATCTCCTCAACATCTCCCCTTTACTTGTAGATTTAGACCATCCCAAGGACCTGTCCTTCTCAGACATTGACTCCACCTCACTGAAGATCACGTGGGACAGCCCTGATGGAATAGTGACGTCCTACAGAGTCCTGTATTCAAGTTCAGAGGAGGGGGAGAGAGAGCTGCGCCCTGCCCCTCGAGGAGATGCCGAGTCCACTGTTATCTACGGTCTGCAGCCCGGCACTGAATACACTGTGAAGGTCATCGCCCTGCATGACGGCACAGCCAGCACAGCACTGGTTGGGACACAAGCTACAGGTATGAACGGAGAGGACTTCTAGATGATTTGAAAGAAAAAGTTTAAACCCACCCTGAAGGTTTATTTTTGAGGGCATTGTTTATCCCACGCCCCTTCACTTCCAGCCTAACTAAGAGATACATCCACCTGTGATAGGTCCACCCCCAGATAGCCCTGTCAGTTAGATTCAGGGCCAGTCAGAGCAGAGTAGGCATTTTGGAAGGCTTAAAGAGATATGCTCTAAAACGGAGCGTTTCAGACAGAGGCTGAAAAGAGGAGATTTAGAAATGGCACCGAGAGGAATATAAAGTACACTATACCATGAAATCAGTTTTTCTAGTAGAAACCCACATTTCCATTTTGAACCTGAATGTGAGCATAATATGTGACCTTTAAACGTCTAAAAATTAGGGCTGTCAAACGATTAAAAAAATTAATCTAATTAATTACAGGCTCTGTGATTAATTAATCTAAATTAATCGCATACTTATATGACACTTTTATACCTGTTTGTAAACAGCTGTATAGCCTACTACTGTTTGTTTCTCTGTCTCTCTCTCTCTCTCTCGCGCGCGCGCTCGCTCGCTCTCCGTCTCTCGTAACTTCTGTCTCCTCCCCTCAGCCAGCTTTATACATGAACTAGCGCCAAATTTTCTCAAAAAAACAAGCAGACAAATGACGACTTTCCATCTCCCACAACAGACAGCGCTGCACTGCCACCATTTCGTAGCCTACTCATAGGCAAAAATATTGACACACACACACACACTCGTTTAAGTGCGAGACAGCTAGCAAACAAAATTGGAGGAAGATTGAGAGATAGGCCTACTGTTTTGAACCTATAGCCTACATTGTTGCACCCACTAAATCAATAATGCACGGACACTGCGGAGAATTAAGTAAGATGTCTTCCTACCTTCATGTTTATTTGCCGAAGCATCCCATAAACCGTCCATAGAGCCCTCGAGTCGGCCCCTTTCCCCTGCTTCACTCTTTACATTTCTCCCTTCTACCCGCGCGCCCGGCCCGGCAACATGGACATGTAAAAGCTACAGGTGCAGCTCTGCACCACTTTTGCACCGGATCAAAGGGCATTATAGAAGTGCGATTAATCTGCGTTAATTTTTTTAATCGCGTTAATTTTTCTGTGATTAATTAATCGAAATTAACGCGTTAATTTGACAGCCCTACTAAAAACCCATTATTCTGCATATCCCTCTAACCTTTTCTCTCCCTTTTTTAATTTTTTTCCCTCTTCCAGCCATCTCACCCCCCACCAACCTGCGCTTCTCCCAGGTGGGCCCCACCTCCTTCACTATGCACTGGGCCGTGGCGGGTCAGGAGAACAGGCTGACTGGCCTCACGGGGCTCACAGGCTACCGTGTGGTCGTCAACCCAAAGAACAAGAGCGGCCCCACCAAGGAGATCAACCTGGCCCCAGACACCACACAGGCACACATCTCTGGACTCATGGTGAGTTTGGCTCTGTGAGCGTCAATGAATGACACTAGTTTGTTTTTGTCTCCTGGAGAAAGTGACTGTGTTTTAACTACTAGAACATGGATGAATGCTTTTGCTTTGCCTCACTTGCTTTTAACAACTACTTCACAAATGTTCCTTGTGCGTGTCTTTTCAGTAAGATTGTGATGTTTCTGCAAAGCCTGACCTCTGCTTTAACAGCAAATGTCTCAAGATTGATGTTGTTCCTTTCAGATACCCACTGCTTTAGTTTATTTATTTTTCTTATACTATAAACATTGTATTGCAAAGTTGTCAATTGCAGTGAACACTGTCCTTCTTGGATTTGAATGACCTTGCAACAAAAGCATAACAAAGAAGAGTTGTACACAGTGTATGCATGGCTTGATTTGTGATACACTGCAGGTATTAGCAAGTTGATTCTTATGCCCCAGAGAAAATAATTCCATGCTTTTGTCAATGCAAAAAAAAATTCTTAAACACTTAGAGACATACCCAATTGCAAATAATGACTCGTAGACAATAGTTAATGCAGAGGTATACTCATGCCTCTGGGTGCACATGCATTAACATGCATTGACGGTTATAATGTTGCTGTACCCAGTAAACCTAGACTTAGCACCTTAGAGGCTGCTAAACACAGAGTTTTTTTTCTCTTTTTTCTCCATCCCTCTTTAGGTTGCAACTACCTATGAAGTCCTTGTCTATGCCTTGAAAAACTCTCTGACCAGCAGACCAGTCCAAGGAGTGGTGGACACTGTGGAGAGTGAGTCTCATCCTATTCCAAATCCTGATGAATGAATGCATTGTTTGCATTGTTATGCCTTCTTGTTACAGTAATGCTATTAGGGATATTGATTATTGAAAAAGCCACTTGTGTTAAACCCATCATTTAATTTTTTTAAATGTTATCTCACTTCTTGTTTTGTTTTTTCCCATTCTTACATGTCTCTCTCTCTCTCCCTCCCTCCCTCCCTACCTCCCTCCCTCCCACCCTTCCTCCCCCTCTCTCTCTCTCTCTCTCTCTCTCTCCCTCCCTCCCTCCCTCTCATCCACCTCCAGGTATCAGCCCCCCTCGTCGTGTGCGTATCTCTGACGTTAACGACTCCTCCATCCACCTGACCTGGCGCTCCAAGACTGAAACCATCTCTGGCTTCCTGGTTGAGGTCACACCCACCTCCTCCACCACAGGCTACACACCCATTCAGAAGACCATCGGCGGGGACTCACGCTCCTACACCATTACAGGTACATAGCCTACTGTAGATATGAGAATCTACTAACTAGCATGACGTGGGAACTCACAGCTCTACAAATAAATTGCATTTAATATTATTCAATCATATCTTTAGTATTACTACGCAGTCCCTCACTAACCCATCACTGTGTCTGCACCTAAGGTCTGGAGCCAGGCACCAATTACAAGATCAACATCTATACACTGAAAGGGAATGGACGCAGTACACCTCTCACACTCACTGCCAGCACAGGTAACATCTTAATCTCCATCCTACAGTGTCAGCAAAGAGTGGTCCATCGCCTTGAGTGTGATATGTTATATCTTTGCAGGGATGGGAAGACAAAATAGATCAAAGTATGTGTATATAGAGAGTTATATTGGTAACAAAGCATTTAGTCAGGAAAATGAAGTTGTTTGTATTTTCATATTCAGATTCACTGTAATTTGTAGTCAACTTCCTTTTAGTTGTCAGTTGGGTTACTCTTACATAAACTCATCAAAAGATAAGCAAACCAGTGTTTAGGTAAGTTGCAGATGTTACGCTTCAGTATCTAGTAAATAAATAGTATCAGATTGTTAGCTGCTGTATAACAAATAAACAACGTGATTGAGTTTATGAGTGCTATGACTGTCTCTCTTTCAGCCAAACCAGTGCTCATCCCACCCACCAATATCCGCTTCACATCCCTGAACCCCACCAGCATCTCTTTCACCTGGGAGCCGTCACGCAGCCCGGGGGTCACTGGATACTATGTCACCTATGAGGAGGCCGGGGGTCTGCCTCGAGAAGTCATCCCCAGACCCCATGCAGGACAGAGCTACACCATTATCAATGGTGAGTGGGGAGCATGGGATTTACTGTACACAGACGTCTAGAAAAATGCATGCACTAGCACTGATGAAAAAGATTAGACTGTTTATGTATTTGTTGTGTTTGGTTATAGGTCTGAAACCAGGAACAGAGTATGTCATTAAGATTGTGGCCCTGCAGAACGCTTTAAGAAGCACCTCTCTGGTGGGCAAAGCCAGAACACGTAAGTACATTAACGTTGACTTCTTTTCTTTATTATATGGTAGTTTGTATTGTGACAATGTCAAAAGGCAAGTGTCTTCTTCTCCATGAAATTTAAAGCTGAATCCCTATCAACTTTTCAACCTAAATTGTGATATTTTGAAGGCATGCCATACTGCTGGTGCTGTGGAATACTAAAACTGGCTCCCATTTAGTACCCACTGTGCCAACACTTTCACTAGGCAATGTAATCTCATCTGTTGTATTTATTTGTCATGATGCTTGTAATGAAGAATATGTCCCTTACAAAGATATTTTCCGTCTTTTATTCTTTCTCTCTTTTAATCTGGGCTATTGGAAATTGCAAAGATATTTGGAACTGTACTTTGCTGCCCTCTGCTGGCTCTTCCCTATAGCTCCTGCTAAAGTAGAATTACAACATAGCGCCCATGCTGTTGATTGTCATTTATATTCTTCATCATTCAACATGGGCTGCCGCTAACTACTGCTATCCAAAGCCACACGCTATCCATGTTTTATAATAGCGTTGCCATTGCCAGTTAAACACTACTCTTTAACCCATTTAGAGCAAAGCTGTGTTTTAACTGCTAGAACATTCAGCTATTGGATGAATGCGTTTGCTTTGCCTCACTTGCTTCTAACAACTATGTCTCTTGTCCAATCAGAGCCTGCCACAGATCATCACCTATTGGTCCCTGAGCTGCCCCAGCTTCCTGTCCCTCACAGACCCAGCACTGACATCCTGGACGTTCCAGAGTCCTTCGGTGACAAGATGTAAGAACATGAACTATACAGAAATGATTCATCTTTTTCAATCAACTTTGCCTTTATTTTAACAGTATATCTCTTCTTTTTTTTTGTATATCGTTAGCCTCATAACATAATTGCCTAAATCATATTTACTCTTAAATGTATACTTTATAACCCTTAAAATATGACTTATAATTATGCTATTAGGCTAACGAAAAGTAGATGTATAGTAGAGTAGATGTAGAATAGAGTAGATGTAGAATAAAAGTAGAGTAAATATGATTTAGGCAATTATGCTATGAGGCTAACGATATACTCTTTCCTATTTGCATCTGTTGTTCTTATTATTCCCTCACCCCTCTCTCTCTTTTTGTGTCCAGTTTTGACACCAACCAAGTTCATTTTTCCGGTACCAGTGGCCAGAACCAACCGGGCCAGCAGGGCCAGCACATCTACACAGAGTACCAGAGCCTAGGCCCCAATAACGGACTCAGTGGCCCCTACGGTGGACCCAAAGAGGGCCAGAGACCCATCCTCAGAGAACCACTGGTCTATATACCTGTAGCAGGCCCTGATGGAAACAGAGTACCCTTGGTCAAGGTGTGTGACACTTAACATTTTGTGTTGAAGTCATCCTTTAGGCCTTTCACACCAAAATGAACCAAGAGTCAGTTCCAGGCTGGTGTTGGGGTCAGTTCAAAACTGGTTACAGCCTTATCCCAGTTATGAACCGGTTGGTTTCACATCGACCGGAGACAGCCATGGAGCCGGCAAGAGAGCAACGTCATGACGTCACTGTAAACGTGTGTGTACGTCACCCGACGCCGCTGCTCTTGTGGCTAACGCTAAAGCTACCGCTAGCTTTAAGCACAACAACAGCGGCGAATACGTCTTATTTTTACACTTGTTGGCTCTCGCTTTGCTTTCTTAAGCAAACAGGACCCATACAGCGTATTTTCGCCGGTCAATTTGATCGCTACGTTCGGTAATTATGTTATGTTTACGTCTCGTAGTAGCGGTGTTTTTAAATATGGCGGGCATGAGGTTTGAGTTGCTCTGGTTGGTCAGGATAATCCCTCCCCCAACCGTTCGCGCAAGCAGTTCTTATCAAACCCTGCTCAATCCTGGGGTATGAGTTCCCCCGGTTTTTACGGCCCGGAGCAGGCTCTCTGGCGGTGTGAAACCAAAACACTGGCTCTAACTCCGAACAAGCCCAGAACTAGCTCCGATTTTGCGGCGGTGTGAAAGGCCTACTTGTGATACTTTTTAATGGTGTGTGACACACTATGTTCAACCACTATATTTGAGGTTTGCCATAAGCTTCTGTGCAAGTAACTTAAACTGTTGAGAATCTTAATCACACAAATAAGATGGAAACAAATACTGAAAATTTCATATTCCTGCATGTCAATAGGTTTTGAAATGTTATATTATCCTGACAGAAGGATTGCATCTGACAACAACATTGGGTTTAAACCAAAAACTCATAAAACACGATAATTATTTTATATCGTTTCAAAATATAGAACTTGAATAAAAGCGAACCGGCTGTTGCATTACTCAAACATTAGCAGTTGGTCCTTTTTTAATATTCAACATGGAAGTCTTTATTTCACAGTTTGTGTATTTTTACAAACATCCTATTATCTCTATGCTGTGTGTTTTGATCCTGTGTAGGTTGGTGACGGTCCTCTGCCTGGTCTGGCTTATGGTTTCCCTGACAATGAGACAGAGTTCCCCCAGGAAGCACAGACCATCACAACCATCTCCTGGCAACCCATTCCCCAGACCTCAGAGTATGAAGTGTCCTGTAACCCCACAGACCTGGAGGAAAGCGGCTTCCAGGTATTAGTCAGGCCCCACACACATACATTTAAAAACATATATTTCAGACATATCAAAAAATAAATAAAAAAACAAAATTAAAAGCATGAAAATACAATAAACAAAAAATATGTTGATTATTTTACAAAAAGAAAAAAGAAAACAATTTACATATATTGATATGATATGCCTGAAAAGGAGTAGGAAGAAGTATGAACTTATTTAATCCTACCCCTTTTCCACAGCTCAAAACATTATATTTATTATATTAGCTTCTTGTATTCCTTATAATCTATATATATACAATATATCTATACAATTGGCGATACTATCCAGTATTGCCAAGTATTCACTGCAGGGCATGTAAGGAGGACTTGTTAACAGTCTGGTTTACCCCCACATAGATGCGGCTCCCTGGCTCATCTAACAGTGCCACACTGATTGGACTGACATCCGGAGCATCCTATAACGTGATAGTAGAGGCCATGAGGGGCGGGGCCAAAGAGAAGGTTTTGGAGGAACTCGTAACTGTTGGCAATGCTGGTACAGTGGTTCACAACACAATTAAGTTGTATAATGCTTTCCTGTGAAGAAAATACACAAATGCACAAAGGTCACTCAATTGTATACACATCTTACCATGAATATGAATTACATAGAGACACTTTGACCAATGTTCGTAACAATGTTTTAATATGAAGATTTTTATTTATACAACAGTTAAATCAATTGATGGATCATGTTGTGTCTATAAAACCAGATTAGTTCACTTTTTTCTCTCTTCCCTTCCATAGTTCCAGGTGACATCCCCAGTAATACCAACCGGGATGTGTGTTACGACACATTCACACAGACCTACCATGACGTGGGCTCCGAGTGGGAGCGCATGTCTGAGACAGGCTTCAAGCTGTGGTGCCACTGCATGGGGCTGGGCAGTGGCCATTTTAGGTGTGATTCATCCAGTGAGTGGCTTATTAACCTCCATCCCAGCATGCTTTGCAAAATCATCCAACAGCACACCATGGAATTACAAATCAAGTAATTCTATGTGACTTACTCAAAAGGAATTTATAAAAAGAATATACCGGTATAATGAACGAATGGATTTGTTGGAAGAAATTAATACTTTTTTAAACTATACTTATTATAAATTCCTCAGCTGCAGTTCAAACGCCATATAATTGTACAGCCTGTTCTATGTGCTGCAACACGCAGTGATTAAACGGCATGGGCAGCCTCGGCAATGATGAATATATCATTTGCTTCTTTTTTCTAATAGGCATAATGATAATTTCTTGTCTGCCCATGTTTGTCTCTCTGTTCTGCCTCTGTAAACTGTGGGAACATCACAGTTAGAGATCAGACAGCAGGACGCTAAAGCTAAGCTAACTGGCCAGCTTCACACTCTGTTATCTGTATTGTCCATAAAGCTAACACAACGGCAATACCAGAAACTGAGTTCCCCATCCGCCAGCCACAGGTCCAAAGTCATTTCACTGTCTTTGTGTCTATGTGTCTCCACTGGGATAATACATGCATTCAACTGGGAACCAGTTCAACTCACTTGAATGGATCTAAAGGATGAAATCACTTTTATTTCTTTGAAGTACAAATGTATTCTGCAAATGAAGATGTAGGCGTGTTTTGTGATTTATTGGTTGTTTTTAGTTGAGTTGTGAATTTAGCTGTGTGAAAATCAGCATCTTTAATACTGTGAATCTTCCCCTGCAGTGTAAAGAGGAACATTTTGAACATTACATATAACATTATATATATACTAACGTATATCCACTTCACTCTATTTCCATTCTCTCATTTCCCTCTACCCTTTGCCATTTGAATCTATCTCTGCCATTCTTATGCATGTCTCTTCTCCATCCTTTTACTCTCTCTCTCCATCTCCTTCTCCTTCTCCCTGTCTCTGTCTGTCTCTCTCTTTCTGTGTCTGTCTCTCTCTCCCTGCCTCAGAGTGGTGTCATGACAGTGGTAATAACTACCGCATCGGTGAGAAGTGGGATCGCCGTGCTGAGAACGGCCACATGATGAGCTGCACCTGCCTTGGCAATGGCAAGGGAGAGTTTAAATGTGAACCACGTGAGTATAGAGACTTGTACACACATACCAACACAAGTAGACATACTGTACACCCATTCAGACGTCAGGCTGTGAGACGGGTTGGTCCTGTTTAGTCAGGTATATTACGTGTCACAAAATAATTCACACTTACAGTACATTTAATTGTATCAAATTATATTTTCATTTCTCAAGCCCATTCATGTCTGTAATGAAAATAAATAAAAAATACATTCAAAAATGTGTTGATCTTTTGGTAACTCTCGTCCTCCAGATGAGTCAACATGTTATGACGATGGTAAAATGTACCAAGTGGGAAACCAGTGGCAGAAGGAATACCTTGGTGCCATCTGTACCTGTACCTGCTATGGAGGACAACAGGTGTGTGTGTGTGTGTGTGTGTGTGTGTGTGTGTGTGTGTGTGTGTGTGTGTGTGTGTGCATGCGTGCATGCCTGCATGTGTGTGTGTGTGTGTGTGTGTGGGATCATATGATAATATATTAGGATAAGGATAATGTTAAAAAGTACAGGTCCGTATATCTTTTGAATGTTTGTATGCCTGTATTCAGGTACGCAGCACAATCAGAAGTGCATTATGGAGTCTTTGTGATTGGACAGTATGTGTGTGTGTGTGTGCATTAACGTGCCCCCTCTCCCCCCTCTGTAGGGCTGGCGATGTGAGAACTGCAGAAGACCAGGAGGGCAGACTGATGTGGACGCTGACCTCCTTCAACCTGTTAGTTCAGATGTCTATGATCGCTACAGAGAAAACGCTCTCAAAACTCTGGTCAGTGTCACACTAGAAGTTTAACTACATCTTCCCTGTGTTCCAATCCCCATACTTCCCTGCTATGCCAGAATTTTTTTTTAGGACGTCCCAATACATGCACGTCAATTGTAGTATGCTGAAAATACATAAATGCCCCTCTAACTCCAATAGCATTTTGGAGCATTAGTCTTTCTTCTTGTCATTTCTCGACATAATGAAAAAAAATACTATCATCTCACATATATCAACACAATGACTGTGTAGAAGCTCTCATAACTTGAACAAACTTGAAGTAGTCACACAGTTCTCTCAAGTGTAGCATTACCCAAAGCGAAAATGTTGTATTTACTCACGTTTATTTTCCAATTAATCCCACTATAAAAGGATTTAGTATGCAATTCAACATATATTTGGTTTGATTTGGAACATATTGCTATAAATCTAGTCAAAACTAACACAACGCAACAATCTTCTCTTCTCTCTTTCCTACCCTTGAATCTCTACTATCCAGAACATCCAGTGTCCCATCGAATGTTTGAGGCCGGAGCTGCTTGCAGACGCTATCAGCCCCTCAAAATGAAAGAGAAGGAGGGGGAGCATGAGTAAAGGAGGATGAAGTGAGACCCATTACTGCCACTTCATGAAGGAAACCGCCTCCTGTTTTCATCCAAAAAAGACAATTTTCATCAGATCTGTGCCTTTAAAAAAAAGAAAAAGGTTTCCTTTCACCAAATTTAAGTGCCTTAACATGACTTTTCTACACCAACCTTTTGTGCCTTTTCAAAGATCCGTCCAACTTTCTTTGTTGGTTGAGATCCTTTCTCCTCTAGAAGACACAAGGATTACTTTACTGTCCGAGCACAAATCCTGCTGCTTTTATCACCCCAAACTTGCCTAACCCAAATTTACTGTTGACACACACACACACACACACACACACACACACACACACACACACACACACACACACACACACACACACACACACACACACACACACACACACACACACACACACACACACACACACACAGGCCAGGTTCAGTATTCTTGTGTGTTTTTTACCGTTGCATTGGGACTGTTTTTAATGATTTCAAAACATTCCATAACAGTTCGCTTCCATTGACGAAGACAAATCACACCACTAAAAGTGTCTCTGACTTTTTTATAACGATGTTCCCTGATTATAACCGTAGCCACATTTGTTGCATTTCCCATGATTTTGAGTATCACTGTGACTAATATATATTCAGACAACATTTAGGTTATGATAGAATGCATTTGCCGGGTTCCAAAACCAGTAGAGTGAATTTTTTTCCAAAGCCATACAGTATTTTACAGATGGCCCAGAGAGACATGACAGTCAGATTGTAAGTCAAATTGATGAGACAGTTTTTATAAACTTGAAAAAGCATTATTTGTAATAAAAGTTAGTGACAGTTGTAATAAAACGTGCAGTAAGGGTAAGAGTCCTGTCTCTCTGTGGCCAGTGTCCTGCTATTTTGATGAGCAGAGCAATAGGTCACTAAGATTTCTCTTTTGACTGGCAAGAAATTCAAAACCACAAACTTTCCTTTAAAAGATAAGCACTGCTGGCTTTAAGTTGGTATTTAAAAAATGTGGCCTTGCTATTAGTCCAGCAAAGGCTCCTGAAGACACCATGTAGATGTGATCTGAAATGTGGGTGCTATTTTAAAGTAGCCCTACATAAGGTATAGCGCCTACACCATTTTATAAAGCAAAAGCTGACTGACCAAAAGGTATTGGAAAATTCAAAATTATTTCCAAGTGAAATGCATTTTTAGTTACACAAATGTTTGTATTTTTTCATTAATTTCTTTAATTTATCCCTTTTTATTCAGGCATTTTGTTAAATGCTTTTTTTGGGGGGTGTACACTTTATTTTTGATTAACTTGTTTTTATATTGATGGTGCCAAAATCTGAACTACTGTGGACTGAATCTTTTTAATAAACTGAAAAAAACCCTAACCCACTCATGTCATTTATTGTTCCCAGGTTCCTTTTCCATAGATGATAGGGACTTAAATCCAGTATCATGACTCCAGGCACCAAAGGGTGGGGGCGTTGTAAGATATCTACTGTAAATGACCCCACGGTCAAATTCACTTTAGTATTGCAGTCTTCTATTTATTTATTTTGTATTGTTTGTGTACACACGGCTATTGTCAATTGAGCCCAGTGAAATACATGTGTTTAAGACAGTTAAGGTTGCATTTCATGTGTAATTGTGCAGAATTGATTTAGTAGTTCAAAGGGTTAAAAGATCATTTAATTTGAATTTATTTGAAGTTAAAATATGCTTAGGCTATTTAAGCTTGTCATGCAGTGTTACATATGGTAATATTTTGTTTTCTTTTTCCTTTTCAGTGTGGGTTCATAGTGTGTTTGCCACACGCATTATTTTGGAACTGCAACTTTTGCAATACAGATTTCTGAACCATCAGTTTGAGAGTCAGAGCATCATTCAACCGGAGATGCTACATCTACCATACCCCGCTATCAGAATGCATAGCGTTAAGTGTGACCTTGCTTCACGTCACAGGACTTAGCCTGTATGACTTTGAAGTTATCAATCTGAAAGTAGCCTATAGCCTACAGAACATATAGCTCAGCTCATGTGAAATAGTCAAGGGCTTTCATTTTGAAATTCCACTGCAGACAGTCCTCATGTTTTCTCAGTTTGGTAGTCTGCACTCTGGGGTGAAACCTTTTTCATATGTGGGTCATTCTTCAACTTGAGGCAATTTTGTGGCCCTGGCAGATATAATGAAAATAAAAGCACATTTCTTATTTTTAAAGTTTGTCACACTTAATTTACACTAAAATGACTTGTGGAAAAATAAATGGTAGGGGAGAACGGGGTAAGTAGGCACACTTTTTACTCTAGTGAGAATTGCTCATCACCTGAACATCTTTCAATAGCCATTCCTACATTAAATTGAAGCTTGAGGTGTTGGCTTGAAATGTGTACTCCTCACCTTTTCTATCTTATTGTAATAAAGAAGAAATTAATCATCAAAGACACCCTTACACATTGTGACACTATGGGGTTGTTTGTCACAATGTTATCTTAATGGGAATGATCCTAAAAAGAAGGCAAGAAAGTAGAACTAAATTTGAAAGTTTAATTGCATTGTCAAGTTGACAAATAGGCCTACATAACTTACTGTAGCCTTGGCAGCTGGTCTAGTTTGGGATGCACTGGGTTGTTTTGATTTTGTTGCCCTTTTTTCTTTTGCATGCTAGCTGCCTTTTCCTGCTCTATTCTTTCCTTCTCTGGGGTGTCAGTGAGGATACAGCTTGAGAATTTCTTTAGTTATTGGGTTCCTTTTCTGGCTGCAGCCTTGAGCTAACATGTGACAACCAACCCCCCAAAAAATGTGATGACCAACCCCAACTTGAATTTCTTGGTAGCATCAAGGCCAACAACCATCTGACAACTAAGTAGCTTGCTAACCACAATCTAAACTATAGTTTACCCTTCACACTTTGTAAGGGTAACAAGTGTTTTGTCATAAACCCATTGTGTAAAAGCCTAGAAGAATACTAAAAAAATACTGAGGAGCTAAATATTTTCAATTTGACATGAAAAACACTAACAGTCCTCTCACCTCAAATTCAGCAGTCTAACTCCAAGGAAGACTATGTAGGTGACCTCTGATCCCAATTCTGGATATTTACATACCACAATTTCACAGACAGCGCTTTCTGGTTCCGAGATATAACGATTGTGACAACCAACCCGTGTGACAAATTACCCCGTTCTCCCCTACACCAGTCAATATTTTTATTATACAAAACGTTGTGTTTTATATGTGGTTTTGGCTATATATCCTTTGTCCCCGGGTCCTTTAGACCTCGCAGAATAAGTTGGTTAGGCTTATTTTTTACCTCCCCATGAGAACTCAACTAGAATCTTCCCACTTTGAGAGGTTGGGTTGGTTGAAAGTAGATGATCGTGTATCTCAGATACAACTGTGTATGGGACATAGGATTTTAAATGGGGATGTTCCCAAATATTTTAGAAACTATTTTAATCGAGTAAGTGAAGTTCACACTCATTCCACTAGGGGTAGCACCACTGATTTTGTACCTAACATGGGAAAGGATTCCTTTTTTTATGCCGGTGCAGCAATTTGGAACAGGTGGGAGCACTCAAGTTGGTCGGGAGTTTGGGCAATTTTAAAAAGGCCCTAAAAATGGCTGAGACGTAATTAGGCTTGTCTTAGTGGTGGTCATTGTTGTCAGTGTATGTTTTGTGTATAGGGACCACAATGGAAATAAGCCTTCGGGCTTTTTTTGTTTTTATCCCTGGCTTTTTATGTATTTTAATGTAACAGAGTGCTGTTCTTGTTTTTATATATGAAGTGGTCGAATAAAATCAATGAATGTAAAGGTTGCTTAAATCAAGAATATGTTTATTGGTTGTCATTTCCAAACAACTCATATTTCCTTTAAATTATTAATTTATGAGAAAATAAACATGTTATGTTGTGCATTTTGAGTGTATTTAATGCTAACTCTAAAAAGGACATTTACAAGCCAGTATAAAAGCAGATAATTTATGAAATGTGACAAAATGTGATTTCCACAATAGTCGTTTCCATCACCTTTTTCATGTTTTGAAGGGCCAGTGATGGAAATGACTGTGATGGAAATGACAATGGTGTTGTTATGAATGGATTTAATTTGGCTTATATCACTGAAACATATGCATAAGAACTAAAACAGTTACAAAAACAAGTTATTAGCTTATTCATATACACATTATTCAACATTACTGTTTGTCACATGTCATTTCCGTCACATTCTGTCATTTCCATCACACAGTCAATACCATCACAGCACGTATTTTGAAGGAAAAATCACAAATAATAAACACAATAACATTATGTTTGTATTTATTCTTTAAAATTGTTCAGCTATTGATACAATTAAACTACTGATTTAGAAAAATCATGATTGTGCCATCTAAGAAATTGATTGAAAGAATTAAGTGGAATAGCTTTATGCAGATTTTCATCTTTACAATGGAAAAAATATTATCTTTAAAACCCAGAAAATAAATTAATTTAAAACATTTGGTCACATCTGGTTGCACAACTACATTAGATAGTTTGAAAATACAGGCTCAGTTTAGTTTAAAAGGGACATTTTTGAAGTGTGTTGGAAATGACGATTTCCTCTGATTGTTGGAACAAGATGGCTAAAATGATCTAATATTCAAATAATTTCATCACAGCCACTATCAGGAAATGTTTCTACACAAGATGGAGAACTACAACATATCACTACATTTCTAAAAATAATATGTTAGATTTCTAAAACTTTCAACACCAAAATTGCCTCAAGTTGAAAAATGACCCATGTAGGCTATCTTATTTAATAAGAAACAAGTATTCAAACAATTGAAATGACAAGCCGCGACCTTTTCAACCCCAAAAAATAGAGGCGTAAATAGTCGTTGAATATTGATTTTTCCAATACGTAGCCTATCCATTTCATTTGGTTATTTGTGTGGTTAATTAATTAGGCTAGTTAATTCGGTCTTTCAAAATGAACTTTCCGATTGTAAAATTATCATGGACATTGTTATGTTCACACGAATTTTGCTTTTATTTTGACACTCCTTCCTACCGTAATGACTATAGTGTATGTGCACGAACAGCGAGACTACTACGGGTTAGTTTGATCCAGTGTGTTTTCGAAGTGTGTGCGGTCTCGACTGCAGTTTTTAGTCCCATGGCATTGTTAGGTATTGGTTTAGCTTTGCTTCATTTATTGACATGAATGTGTAGGCCCTACCAATAATTCAAACTATGTTTCGTGGTGGGGGAAACAAAATAAAACTGCACGTTGAAATACCAATAGGCCTACTCTCAAAATCGTAGAGATGACGCTTTTATTCTGAAAAAATCGGAACGGAAGAGGATTCCGTCTCAACTCTGCCACCGAGGAAGGGAAAACAGAGTGGAGATACAACCAACAAGCATACAAGTTAGCGAAAGAGCTTCTCCTGTTGAAACCTGTGGACACACACGAAAAGATGGCGAACGTTTGCGTCGACAGTTTGATCCTGAAGCTCCACGATGTGAACGCGGTGAAGTTCGGCGAGTACAAGCTGAAGAGCGGCATGATAACGCCCATCTACATTGACCTGAGAGTTCTGGTGTCCTACCCAGCGCTCATGAACCAGGTAAACACGTGCTGCCTAGTGCCTACTGCTCGGGGCACGGCCTCACTACTAGTGTCTGACGAAGGCAGGCACAGCCGTCTAACGTAACCCTTTATTTAGAGACAAAATGTTGTAATCTCGTTAAAGTGTCAATCACGTCAACAGCCCCAATACCCATGACGCGCTGCTGGCGCGCACGTGGGTGTTGATCGGAGAAAGTATGAAAGTCCAACTCCAGTCACAGTATAGTTTGACTATGAGTTTTAGTCAGTTTTAGTTAGCAGCTCTTGACCTGTGCAAGAATGGGCAGTTCCTTAAAATATCCCTCGTAAATGAGCAAAATATGGTCACAATGTTAGTTAAACCTATACTGTAATGCACTGTAATAAATAAACGTTCCTTCAAAATAATAACAACAACAATGGACACAATCACCTTCCATTAGTATGCAATACTTGTTCCTATTGCTATCATTTAGGTTAAGTTAGACTAGTGTCTCCATTTGTTTTAAAGTGTTAGGTCGCCACCTGTACATAGCAGAATGGATTCCTATTGCAGTGCTTCTCATATGGTGGGGGTGTGGGGCGCCGTGAGTTGTCAGGGGGGCGCGTCACGTGTGGCCTTGATTTTCAACTGACAAAAAAATAAAAAATTGTGCTAGCTTGCACGATGTGTGCTTGTGTATGGTCATAACCGCGCGAAAGGCCGCGATTTGCAGTATAAACGTCCACATGTGTCTCTGAATGCTATTTAAAAAGAAATCAAGCAAGTAGACTAATAATAACATAAATGAATTATAGGTTATCGCATCACAGAAGGCATATTGGCCTATAATAATAAAACAACACCACCTTAACTATGTTTACAATTTAAAAATGTTTTGAATGAAATGCAAACCTCAGTTAATCATTTGCTCTTGTTTCTCTGTCCTGAGATTCACACAGACTGAGTAGTCTTGTTTAAATGTTACAAATTGAGCTAATAAACTGAACTTCGATTTTTTTTAAGTTGCTGCTGAAGTTATCTCAGCTAATTTTATAAGCTAATTTTATAATCTAACATCTAATTTGATAATAAGGTGATTGTATGCAGAATGCTCATGCCAGAAACTCATACAGTGGTTTTGTAATGATAAATAGATAAATATTAGCAGGTTCTCAACAGTATTTCAATTTAGGGGGGGCGCGAAAAAATTTCTGTCACCTAGGGGGGTCATGACAGAAAATAATTGAGAACCACTCATCAACAGTCATGTTGAACTGCACATCAAGACTTGACCTATTTACCAATGCAAAACCTTGCATTGGATGTGATGTTGTAATGTAATGTAACTTCTAGCACTACAAAATTCTATAAGTGAGTGCAGGTCAGACGGGAGAAAGCTTGAAAATCATTATTGGTTATTACATCTGTTGGAAGACTGTTCCATTGTTTTATCCTTACAAAAGAGAAGGATGACTTTCCAAATGTGGTTTTGCATTGTTGCATTGTGGTATTCTGCATTCTCCCCTAATCGTTAACCTGGTTGCTTGTGCACGTTACATTTTTACAGGTGGCTAGTCTCATCTACCAGCGGGTGCAAGATGAGGGGCTCCAGTTTGACTCAGTGTGTGGTGTTCCCTACACAGCCCTGCCACTGGCCACTATCATCTGTTCTACACATGAGCTTCCTATGCTGATCAGGAGGAAGGAGGCCAAGGACTATGGTGGGTGGGCGCAATGCTATATAAGCCAGCTGTGGACCTTTCTGAATGTGTCAGTAAAAAAACACAAGAATAACATTTGATATTAATATAGGATGGAAATATTTATTTGCAGCTCATTTTGTAACATCTGAAAAAAGTGATGTGTTGGAACCTAAGCTCATTTAAAAGTCAAAAAACTATCTGTTTATCTAATATGACAAGATCCATATTACATCATGATTTGTAGCTGCTATGATCACATATGATAGCCTATGCAGATGGCCTGCTATGTATGGGCTGTGAGTCTCCACACTCGCTTTAAAAAAAAATCCTCAACATAAGCGTCGCATACAGAAACATTTGCTCCACTGGCAGATGACCTCGCCAAGGCCTTGAATCAAAGCAGAGGACACACAGTAACTGTCAGCCTGTCTACCATGGGGACTGATAAGACTCCTTATGTAACCCTGCTAGGAACCAAGAAGATGGTGGAGGGCTCATACCGTGAGGGGGATATCTGTCTGATCATCGAGGACACGGTGACCACTGGCAGCAGCATCCTGGAGACTGCTGAAGTGCTCTACAAAGAGGGGCTAAAGGTGTAGTATTTACAAAAAAAAACATTAGCGCAGGGATGATTATATAACAAGGATGCTTTGTGTTTGAATGACCCTGTAGACCACAGTGGTAATGTTACCAAAAGAAAGAGTTAAACCCCGCTGCCTGTACAGGTGACTGATGCCATAGTGCTGATGGACAGGGAGCAAGGCGGCATAGAGATGTTGTCTTCTCACGGAATCAAGCTCCACCCCATCATCTCCATGTTCAAGCTGCTCAGCGTGCTGCAGGCAGCCGAGCGCATCGACGCACGCATGGCCCAGAGCGTACGCACGTTCATCCTGGACAACAACACTTTCAGGTACAGGTATTGTGTGTGTGTGTGTGTGTGTGTGTGTGTGTGTGTGTGTGTGTGTGTGTGTGTGTGTGTGTGTGTGTGTGTGTGTGTGTGTGTGTGTGTGTGTGTGTGTGTGTGTGTGTGTGTGTGTGTGTGTGTGTGTGTGTGTGTGTGTGTGTGTGTGTGTGTGTGTGTGTGAATTGCAAAGTAACATGTACTTGTCTCTTTCAGCCCCAAGGAGGACAATGGCAATGGTTCTCCTGCTACCAAGAAGCCTTGTATGGGCCAGAAGACGGAGCTGAGCTATGCAGACAGAGCCAAACTACCAAGTATGTCCTAATCCACTTAAGTTTTATTTTAGTATGAATACGGTTGACAATGTTTATTTGCAAAGTTGCACTCAACCCTAAGCATTGATTGTATCATTGATGTCCACTGTGCGGTACAGCACACACTTTTTTGTGTTTCCATTCTTACAAGTTGGGAATGGTACTAAATTGAGCGTACCTATTTCCCTCGAGTAACATGTTGATGCACAACTCTTTGTGTAGTGTTCTTCCTCTTCTATGGATGTATTGGTGGGCTAATCTGTGTCTCACTTGCTGCCTACCAAGTACGGGTACTGTCGCAAAGTGGAAATGCAGGCCACATCTAGGGTTACCGTTCTGTACCAAACCAAACTGTACAGCTCTGTGGAAATGAGTTCATATTGGCTATATAATAGGGGACCATTTTAAATAGAGAATATTCCATTTAATAAATTGTGCTCTTCACCCAGTCTCTCCCTCCTCTTGTCACAGACGTTCATCCTCTGGCCTCAAAGCTCCTGAAGCTGATGGAGGACAAGCGGTCTAACCTGTGTGTGTCTGCTGACCTGACCAGCAGCCAGGACCTGCTCCAGCTGGCTGACAGTCTGGGGCCCAAGATCTGCCTGCTCAAGACCCACGTAGACATCCTCAAGGTTGGTGTCAATATAAACCGTCCACTGTTTTACAAGAAGAATAGTGTCAGGACAAGTGAATGTAATGCCATCATGTCTGTTCCCAGGACTACACAGAGGCCTTCAGCCACAAACTGCAGGCTCTGGCCGAGAAGCACAACTTCCTCATCTTTGAGGATCGCAAGTTTGCAGACATCGGGAACACAGTCAAGCATCAGTACGAAGGTGAAGTGAGATCAACTCATTTTGACTTGGTTTGTATACCAAATGCTCCAGTCCTCAAATGTACTTCTGGTAACACTTTAGAATGAGGGTACATTCACTAACTGTTACTTAATGCTTAGTTAATGCTTAATAAACATTAAAGAAGCCTTAACTAACTATTAATAACTGCTTAGTTAGTGCTTAATAAGCATGAACTAACTGCTATGCTTAGTTAACACTAAACTAAACATGAGTTAACTAAGCATAGTTCATTCCTAACCAAGCATTCACTAACCATTAATAGCAATAACTGAGCATTAAATATCACTTCATTAATGTACCTTTGTTGTAAAGTGTTACCGTTCTTTTAATATAAGAAGTAGTTCAAGTGTTGTTATGTATTATTTCCCCAGGGGGTCTGTACCAGATCTCGTCTTGGTCCCACATAGTGAATGCCCATGCGGTGCCAGGGCCCGGGGTGGTGAAGGGCCTGAGTGCTGTAGGGAAGCCTCTGGGCCGAGGCTGCTTGCTCATAGCACAGATGAGCTCCCAGGGCTCACTGGCTACTGGGGAATACACACAGGCTGTGGTAAGCATGCGTTTGCCCTCTCTAGGGTCAAGTTAGATATTCTAGTTCCATGGTTGACAGTTGTTTCCCTCTGTTCTCCTGCGGTCCAGGTGCATATGGCCGAGGAGCACTCAGACTTTGTGATGGGCTTCATCTGTGGCTCCAAGGTCTCCACCAGGCCAGAGTTCATCCACATGAGCCCCGGAGTGCAGATGCAGGCTGGAGGTAGATAGAATTTTTTTTGATTGATTGATTGTCTTTATTTCGAACATACAAGCAATAAAAAACAAGTTTAAATAGTACTAGATGAATAAATAAAATAAAAATATATGTAAAAAACAAAAACAGACACACTTTCTACATGCTCGAAAGGGGGTAGGAGGAAGTAAAACAACTTATCTAGTCCTACCCCTTAACAGATCTATTTGACTTGGATAGTTAGTTTTATGTTAACATGTCAGTATATATGATAAAAAACTATAATAATGCATATATATACAGTATCTCACAAAAGTGAGTACACCCCTCACATTTCTTCACATTTTTCTTTATATCTTTCCATGGGACAACACTGAATAAATGACACTTTGATACAATGTAAAGTAGTCAGTGTACAGCTTGTATAACAGTGTAAATTTACTGTCCCCTCAAAATAACTCGACACACAGCCATTAATGTCTAAACTGCTGGCAACAAAAGTGAGTACACCCCTTAGAAAAAATTTACAAATTGGGCCCAAAGTGTAAATATTTTGTGTGGCCACCATTATTTTCCAGCACTGCCTTAACCCTCTTGGGCATGTAGTTCACTAGAGCTTCACAGGTTGCAACTGGAACCCTCTTCCACCCATTTATGACAGCATCACAGAGCTGGTGGATATTAAAGACCTTGCGCTCCTCCACCTTCCGTTTGAGGATGCCCCAAAGATGCTCAATAGGGTTTAGGTCTGGAGACATGCTTGGCCAGGCCATAACCTTTACCCTCAGCTTTTTTAGCAAGCCACTGGTCGTCTTGGAGGTGTGTTTGGGGTCGTTATTATGTTGCAATACCACCCTGCGGCCCAGTTTACGAAGGTTGAGTGCACATGGTCAGCGTCGTACACAGAGGTTGGCTTTGGAAAATAGACGTATGAGTGCTGCCAGCATTGCTGAAGGGCTTGAAGGGGTGGGGGGTCAACCTGTCAGTGCTCAGACCATACGCCGCACTCTGCATCATACTGGTCTGCATGGCTGTCATCCCAGAAGGAAGCCTATTCTAAAGATGATGCACAAGAAACCCCACAAAAAGTTTGCTGAAGACAAACAGACTACGGACATGGATTACTGCAACCATGTCCTGTGGTCTGATGAGACCAAAATACATTTATTTGGTTCAGATGGTGTTAAGAGTGTGGAGCGGCAACCAGGTGAGGAGTACAAAGACAAGTGTGTCTTGCCTAGAGTCGAGCATGGTGGTTGGAGTGTCATGGTCTGGGGCTGCATGAGTGCTGCCAGCACTGGGGATCTACAGTTCATTGAATTCTAACATGTACTGTGACATACTGAAGCAGAGCATGATCCCCTCCCTTCATAAACTGGGCCGCAGGGCAGTACTGCAACATGATAACGACCCCAAACACCCTCCGAACGACCACTGGCTTGCTAAAGAAGCTGAGGGTAAAGGTTATGGACTGGCCAAGCATGTCTCCAGACCTAAACCCTGTTGAGCATCTTTGGGGCATCCTAAAACGGGAGATGGAGGAGCGCAAGGACTCTAATATCCACCAGCTCCTTGATGTCGTCATGAATGGGTAGAAGAGGGTTCCAGTTGCAACCTGTGAAGCTCTAGTGATCTACATGCCCAAGAGGGTTAAGGCAGTGCTAGAAAATAATGATGGCAAAACAAAATATTGACACTTTGGGCCCAATTTGGAAACATTTTCTTAGGGGTGTACTCACTTTTGTTGCCAGCAGTTTAGACATTAATGGCTGTGTGTCGAGTTATTTTGAGGGGACAGTAAATTTACACTGTTATACAAGCTGTACACTGACTACTTGACATTGTATCAAAGTGTCATTTATTCAGTGTTGTCGCATGGAAAGATATAATGAAATATTTGAAGAAATGTTAGGGGTGTACTCACTTTTGTGAGATACTGTATATATATATATATATATGAATAATTATGTAATGTGAAACCTCAGTCTAAATATGTATGTATGTATATATATATATATTAGTGGTGGGCCGATAACGGCGTTAACGGCTGCGTTAACGCCAAACTCTTATCGGGCGATAAAAAAAATATCGCCGTTAATCTCTTAATTCCACCTCCTGTTCGGCTCAGGGGAGATGCTGTTCGCCGTCGGGGTGAACCCCCTTCCGCACGTGAAGGCTCGCTTCACGTGCGGGAAAGCTATAGTGTGAGCGGCCACAGCTTGTATTTTGGTCATATCTAACACTGGACTGCAGGCCTATATAAAAGTGTTGTACCTTTGCTTTCTTTGGGTTAAAAAAAACTCCATCAACTCAGTATCCGTCTAGTCCAAAAAAACTCTGTCAGCTGCTGCTGCAGACGGTGTGCAGACGTGCTCGGAGAATCGGCATCGGCGCATCAACAGTCATTCAATGCAGCGGCAGTAATCATACAACCGAACGGTGTAGAAAGTCCCGTCAGTTAAAAATAGTGATCCAGATTTTAAATCCATGTTAAAATCGGAAGGATATAAAGCTAGTTAGCTTAAAAAAGTAGCAAACATGTCAACTGTGATGTGTTCAGGCCGGCTCAGTAATATGATTGATGTGTTCAAATGCAACACAAAAAAAAAGAAATTTGAGATTTTGGCGAAACTTGTTTTCCCAGCAAGATAAAATAGATAGTAAAGATGGAATGGAATTATGACCTGTTTAATGTCCTATCTAGAGCTATGATCATATCAGCAATTAAAGCAATAATACAAGTTCTATTTCAACAAAATAATAGAAAATTATCAATTTTGATATCAATAAAGACTTGGATCGTTAAGGAGTCTTGAAAATGGTATCAATATCAATACAAATTAACTCTCCTGTCATCTGAGAGAAATTAAGATGATTTAATTTTTTTAACCGTTAGTATTTACCGGTTAAAAATATTATCGGTTGACTGGTTTACCATGGACATCCCTTATACTGTATAAATGTATATCATACATTGTATGTTTTTTTTTGTGTTATCCCAGTTAAGTTTATTATTAATTTTTTATCATTTAATATTACTTTTAATAGTTCCGGGACGTTGGAGCAATAACCTGGTGTTTTGACACTTCAGTGTGCACTGTGAATTTGAAGTAATGTTCAGTTTTTGAATAAAGATGCAGCATTTACAAATGTTTATTTTTTTTATCCGATTCATCGATTAATCGAAAAAATAATCGACCGATTAATCGATTATTGAAATAATCGTTAGTTGCAGCCCTAAACAATTCATCGTTACCTCTTATGGCCTACAGTTCAAAGTTCATGTTTAACTGAATAAACAGTTTGTAAACACAAGTACATCTTGTTGAACATTATTTATTTTCATCACCAATTATCATAGTAGAACAGCTTCCTCAAGCAGTTTGTGATGCATGTTGGAAACAGGAGATGAGCCCCTGGTCTGATGTGCCACCTGGCTTGAGAAACACGTTCTCAAAGACTTACTTTGAGTCATTATTTAGGAGCACACACATATTATGAATGAATTCAAATGAGCCATTTTAATCTAGATTAATCTAGATTAATTTCAAAATTAATCTAGATTAATCTAGATTAAAAAAATTAATCTATGCCCACCTCTAATATATATATATATATATATATATATATATATATATATATATATATATATATATATATATATATATATATATATATATATATATATATATATATATATATATATATATATATATATATATGGCGTATTGCTTTTCCTACAAATGTAGTCATTTTTAATTCACAAGTTTATATTTCCATGTAATTCAGATTATTTTTGTACTTTCTTGTCTTTAAAAAAAAAGCACATTGGTGGTCAAGAAAAAATGAATGGCTTCAAAAAGCAGCTGGGCATGTGCATTTTTCTTCAATACAAGTTGGACATTATGTTTATATGAAAATAATACAATTCCCCACACAGTTTAAAGCTCGGAGTCAGAACATTAATCCTATTTTTATTATTTCATTTCAAATCAAATGTGCTGGAATACAGCGCCATCACTACAATTAATTGTATCACCCTTTAAATGAATACAAGGAGTTATATAGTGCAGTAAGATGTTTGTTTTCCACTAGAGTTGATTCATCTTTGATGTGTAAATAACTAGAGCTCCCTCTTTGGTGTCATGACTTGTCTTTGCCACTGGGAGGAGCTGTGGTTGTAGAAATGGTTGCTGAATCTGATGTTGATTGGCATTGGTCCTCTCTGCTGCAGGTGATGTGTTGGGCCAGCAGTACAGCACTCCAGAGGAGGTGCTCTACAACAAAGGCTCTGATGTCATCATCGTGGGCCGGGGTATCCTGGAGGCCCCCGATAGGCTGAAAGCTGCTGAGTCATACAGACAGTCGGGCTGGGAGGCCTACACAAAGAGACTGGGACAATAGACGCAGCATGATGTCTGATTTCAAATCAAATATCTCAGTTACCCCAATGAGGAAATGTGGATGAAGCAGATAATTTTTTTTTTTTTTTACATTTCCGTGGACCTCCAGCAGGCATATTGTCTTCTACATAGAAACATATGTAGGCTTGTGTGTGTGTGTGTGTGTGTGTGTGTGTGTGTGTGTGTGTGTGTGTGTGTGTGTGTGTATATACACATCAAGAAGCACACTCGTTACATAATAACTACACAGTTTATTAATATTTGCAAGGGGTGCTAAGCAGGTGTGGCTAAATCAGACCTTCTGCTCTTTTGATTCTGTCCTATATGAATACGCTTGGTGTCTTGTCCATTTCCTAAGGTACTTCTTGGGAAAGGTATCGGTGTTTTATCTTTCACCTCTTCAGGTCAAACCCAGAGTTGGAGATCCATGGTTGGTTTAGAATAGATAGCATTTTGAATGAATGGTGTTGTTCACTTGACCACGACTAAAGCCTCTGTTCAAACTGAAGCTTTTTTTTGTCGCAAACCCACCGTTCCTGTTAATGTTTTGGTGTAATTGCTAAAAAACTTGATCAAAACCTGTGATATAAATAAGAGACGGTATGGCTTATATTTTTTAATAGTTGTATAATATCTGGGATGAAATTCAGGGTATTCTAAAGTAAAGAAGCTTTTGTATTTTTTATTCTAGTTTACAATTATGGGTGTTAGTCATTACTTTTCACAAGGTCACAGACACCAATGGCTCCAGCCTAACACAGTATCAGTATTACAATGAATGAATACTCATTAAATGGCAAATGGAACAGTCACAGTTCAGTAATGGACAATTGGTCGCAATTGTTTTTGACTGTTTTTTTTATAAGTTGGTCTTAACCGTATGGACGTCATAGGTCAACTACGAAAAAATATGGCTTACATTTTCCTAAAGAGAATATGACTTGAGCCTTTAGAAAGGGTTGGCATTTCTACCTTTTTACAATTGTTTGATTATTAACTAGGTGAATAGTTCAAAATGACAAGATGAGGGAGTGCTGATTGAAGCCAAATCAGTTGTAAACAACGACCCACGATCAAAGCGCTGTGGGTGCCTTGAAAGGCGCTATATAAATCCAATCCATTATTATTATTATTAATATTAAGTTCAATATCTGCCGTCCATATTTATCAATTGAATTAAACGCTGAGTTGAATGCACTCGTTTATTTGAAAGAGATTCAGGGTTGAGTTATAATAAAATAGTATGCAGTGATCCTACAGAACCAGTCTACACGTTGTCCATTGTTTACCTTCCGTCTCATAAAAGAGAGTTGTGTTTAGATAACAGAGAATGGCCTTTAGTTTTGCGTCAACTCCTTTTTGAAGTAGACAGAGGTTGCATTTTTTAAAACGCTGTCTGTGCAGTGAAATGGCTTCATGGTATTCTTAAAGGTATTCTCCTTTGGCTTTAATGGGGGGGATGGGAAGTTTATTTTCTTGCACAAAAAACCTTGTTTGGCCTTTTATTTTCCCTCCATGTTTTCCTTGTCTGACTACAATGTATTTTTTGTATGGTGAAAATAAATACTTGATCAATCTTGATGGGTTCAAAATACTCTTTTTCCCCAGCTGCTCACTGTATAATAAAGGTCTAGATAGAGTGTGCACTAGTACATATATCTTTACTACAGACATAGTTTCCTGTTAAAACTTCCATGAACTTGAGGTGGAGGATGTCCTCTGATATCAACCTTACATACTCAAAGTGGATGCATTTTAAAGCTGATTATCAACTAGCAGAAGTAGTACAGTGTACAGATCCCGGACAAAAGTCTTGTCACTTATCCATTTTGTAGAAACAACAGCTTCTAACCTGACTTTTAATTAATCCATTGGTTTTAGAACTGGCTCATATGAAAGCTAAAACCCTCTCAAATTATGTTTAATAAACTAAAATAAATTTGCTTCACTGAAGAAATGTTGATCATTTAATGAACACAGAAAGGTCAGATGTTGGCAGGACAAAAGTTTTGTCGCCTACAGAGAGTAATGTGAAAATTTAACAAATAATTTACTTCAAATACAAAACTATGTTGCATAACATCAGTGAATTAAGTAGTGGTGCTGTGAGATCCATATTTAATATCTTGTATGACTTCCATGAGCTTGAAGGACTGCATCCATGCTGTTTGACAATGATTCATACAATTTATTGATGAAGTCATCAGGAATAGCAGAGAAAGCAGTCTTACATGCCTCCCAGAGTTCATCAAGATTCTTTGGTTTGGTCTTCCATGCTTCCTCTTTCATTCTACCCCAGACATGCTCAATGATGTTCATGTCTGGTGACTGGGCTGGCCAGTCCTGGAGCACCTTGATCTTCTTCGCCTTGAGGAACTCTGATGTAGAGATGGAAGTATGCGATGGAGCAACCATGTGATGTAATTCAACCGAAGATTCATCTGAGAAATCCACCTTCCTGGTCGAATCAGTGCCCAGAAACCAGCACTAAACAAAAGGCAATTAAAAAAAGATGTGGCATTTTCTAAGGCCCACAGCCTGCTAAAAGGATGGATGCTGGAAAAGTGGCAGAAGGTGGATTTCTCAGATGAATCTTCGGTTAAATTCCATCACAGCCACCGCAAATTATTGCAGGAGACCTACTGGAGCCTGCATGGATCCGAGATTCACCCAGAAAACTGTTAAGTTTGGTGGCGGAAAAATCATGGTCTGGGGTTACATCCAGTATTGGGGTGTGCAGATTTGCAGGGTGGAAGGCAATATCATTAGCCTAAAATATCAAGAAGAATTAGCTACCCCTTACATTCCCAACCAGAGCCGGCCCGAGGCATAAGCGAACTAAGCGGGCGCTTAGGGCCCCCGACCGCCAGGGGGGCCCCCTCAAAAAAAAGTGCAAACACACAAACTAAAAAAAGTTTTTAGTTTGTGTGTTTGATATTAACATCATATTATGCAAATGTGAGTTATCATACAAAAAAAGGAATAAAATGTTTTGGTCTAGATAATTAATTGCCTAAAAATCTGTGAGGTAATCCGAAATTATCTGATCATGTCACGGTCACATTCATGCACAGTGTGTATTGAGTTTATTTAAAAACAATTGGAAATGGGGCTGCCCTCAGTTTCCCATGCACTGTGTATGGTCTATAGCCTATTTCAGCCTCGTCTGTGGAAAAAAAGATAGTTGGACAAGAGTTCTTCTGCTTCGTTCCTCTCACTGCATTTAAATGCATTCACTATATTACAGAGAAAAAGAAAAATAACTCCAAGCCAAACCCAGAGGACCCTCCATAATATTTTATTTTATATTTTATAAAATCCATGTGTCCTTCTTCAATAGCTTCTAATTCATCTGACCCAGTGTCTCCAAATTATTTGTTCACACTAAATTTCTCAGATTTAGCCTCTTAATTTTCCTCTCAAAGTGCAACAGATTCATGCATTTCACTTTAAAAAGGTTAAAAAAATCTCCCGGGGGGGCATACCCCCGGACCCCCCTAGGGTGTGTGAATAATATTTCACAAAGATCTATAATTTCAGCAGCGCTGACATTGGAGAGGGGCCCCCTAATCATATTTCGCTTAGGGCCCCCTGAAGGCTTGGGCCGGCTCTGTTCCCAACCATAAAAGGGGTCAAATTTTGCAGCAGGGTGGTGCTCCATCGCATACTTCCATCTCTACATCAAAGTTCCTCAAGGCGAAGAAGATCAAGGTGCTCCAGGACTGGCCAGCCCAGTCACCAGACATGAACATCATTGAGCATGTCTGGGGTAGAATGAAAGAGGAAGCATGAAAGACCAAACCAAAGAATCTTGATGAGCTCTGGGAGGCATGTAATATAATTCTTTATTTCAGACCCAGGGGGATCCATATCAACACAAACAACATAAACAAATACACAAACACAGAGTAAAAAATACAAAGCCTTTCACAATATTCAGTGCCAAGCATACAGACATGATCGCCAATGGTTCCACAGTCTGGAAGAAAATCTGACCGAACTGCATAGAGGGTTGGCCAAAACTGCAATTAAGTTATTTTCAGACTCAGATGCCCTACACATAAATCCATACATCAGGCCACGTAACACAGCAGAGCAGATAGGGACCCCAACACTTACAAACATTTGGCTTGCACTGGAGCTTCTTGGAGCTCTCAGCAGTAGCCTCATGCTATCGTTATAGGCCACTGTAAGCTTTCTAATGCTGCCTTGTTTATAACGACACCACAGGTGGGCAGTATACAGCGGCGTACAATACGCTCTAAAGAGTGAGATTTTGACAGGAACGGAGCACATACTAAACTTACGGCAGAGCATGTTCGCTTGTGCATACAGCTTCCGACGCTGCCTATAGATATCCTTGTCATCAGACAGGTCATTAGACATAATATGGCCCAAGTATGTAATTTCACCACACACACTGAGTGCAGTGCCAGACAGATAGAAGTCAGGGAAGGTTGACTGTCTGTCTCCTCTGCTTCTGACAATCATGATCTTACTCTTTTTTGCGTTGTATTTTATGTCAAAAATCAAAGACAAGTCATTCATATACATATTAAAAAGAAAAGGAGACAAAATTCCGCCCTGGCGAACACCATTGGTAACATGGAAGGGATCAGATGTTACACTCCCCCATCTCACCCTCATTGCCTGATGCGAGTACCAATAGACCAAGATTCTAATTAAAAAGTAAGACTGCTTTCTCTGCTATTCCTGATGACTTCATCAATACATTGTATGAATCATTGTCAAACCGCATGGATGCAGTCCTTCAAGCTCATGGAAGTCATACAAGATATTTAATATGGATCTCACAGCACCACTACTTAATTAACTCCTGGAACAACTTACAGCAACAACTTAAACTAAATACCTTCATATCCTTTAACCAATTTAAACAAACTATCTTAAATCTGCCAAACTCTACCTGTAACTGTTTTAATTAGGCTATATTGTACTTTCACCCATTTCATTTTAATTGCTGCCACTCTTCATCACTGTGTAAATGTTTCAATTGTTTTTCTCTTCACCTGTTGTTATGTATTTGATGTATTTGCATTGAACATTGTGTAGGGGAAGGTGGGGTGATTTGTGCAACTTTTTACTCAAAGTGATTTTAAAGTGAGGCCTTGACAGTTATGTCTCCAACTCAAATATGTACATATATTTCAGGATGTTGTGCATCCCTGGCAATAAAAACTTTGGATCTGGAATAAACTGTTTAAGAAATATAGCTTTCGGAAAAAAAGTTGTCTTGTCGCACAAATCACCCCACGTAGTGGGGTGATTTGTGCGTCATTGTGTCACAATGACAAAGTCACCATCATCATCTTTCTGGCCATCTGAACTCTCATCAGTGGTGTCGTTAAGTGGAATTGAGATGTCACTCTCTCCTGAGCTACTGTAGACTATCACTTTCTTTTGGTGACCAGCGTATACAGCCATGCCACTGGCACAACTCTCAGAAATGTACTTTGCACTAGTTGCTCCGTGCTTGTGGAACCAACTGCCACCTGACAAATGTGATTCCCCCTACATTTCTGCCTTTAAATCAAGGCTCAAAACCCATATGTACACCCTGGTGTTTCCTCCCCATTAACCTCTGCACTACTTACTTACCTCTGCACTACTATCTGTGTTTATGTGGATGTATGGGCTTTACGTCTTTTATTTTGGTTATTGTTATTTTACCTTCATTGTTTACCTACTGAATGCACTATGTACAGCACTTTGGACAGTGCAAACTGTCATAAATGTGCTTTTATAAATACATTTTACTTACTTACTTACTTATAACTCACCCAGGCCCTTGCGCACAAATCACCCCATCCCCAGAATTTTGGATAATAGGCATGATGCAGCAATTTAGGGTTGACATTGTGCTAACTATATAGACTCAAAGTGTAGCATACCAAAGCACTAAAACATGTGTCAAATGTTTTCAAACGTGTCTATAATTGTTCAGACACAATAATCAAAAAACCTTGATCATGGAAATTTTACTTTGAAAGGCAAAACACAGTTTTTTGAGCTTAAATGTGCTTATATCTTATTCCTTGTGTCTCCCTTCTTTACAGGATGAGTCAAATGGATGGCTCTTCTTAAATATGTGGTCACATTTCCAATTTCTTCCACGGTTTTCTAGAAACAAGGGGTTTTGCAACTTCCAAAATGCACAAATCACCCCACCTTCCCCTATGTATTGTTGTTTTTCCTTTGAATTTGTTTTGAACTCGACGTCATTGTAAATGAGGGTCACCCCTCAATTGGTCTCTCGATGATAAATAAAAGTTAAATGAAAATGAAAATGAATTCACTGATGTTATGCAACATATTTTTGTATTTGAAGTAAATTATTTGTTAAATTTTCACATTACTCTCTGTAGGCGACAAGACTTTTGTCCTGCCAACATCTGACCTTTCTGTGTTCATTAAATGATCAATATTTCTTCAGTGAAGCAAATTTATTTTAGTTTATTAAACATCATTTGGGAGGGTTTTAGCTTTCATATGAGCCATTTCTAAAACCAATGGATTCATTAAAAGTCAGGTTATAAACTGTTGTTTCTACAAAATGGATAAGTGACAAGACTTATGTCCGGGACTGTACACTACTCATAAAAAGTTAGGGATATTAGGCTTTCGGATGACATTGATGGAAAATGTAAGAAGTTCATGCTGCAGTGATATATCATGAACGCAGGGCATTTATGTAGAAGCATGACATAGTGACTTCTTCATCTCAAACTATTTATTGAAACAAAAAGTTAACAACAGTGGTGTTAACCTCAACAAATAAACATGTCTCAACAACTTGTCATGTGTCCTTGAGCATGACAACTACACTCCAGCCTTTCTGTGGCTCTTCCAGTGTCTCTGTTCCAACCTTCTGTGAAACTCTAAGCTGACATCCCGTCTGAGGCCTGGCCATGGACAGGTACTGTTTATTGATCATTAGGTGTGGTCTTGGTCTCAAGATGTGAACAGCATGATGTACAGGACTGTTTTAAATGTTGTTGACTTATTGGAGTCAATATCAGGGATGAGTCAACTGAGCTGTGAACAGAGAGGTTGTATCAAATATCCAATGAAGTTGCATTGTGGGAATTGTATTCAAGTTTGACTTCAACTGTTCACATTTCTATATAATTCACATCGAGCCAGAACAGCATTCCAGTTGGAAGCAATTGCTCAAAACACAAATACTGTCAATTCACTACATGAAGTGAATTGAATTCAGCATAAGAATATTAATGAGGATGTTGGTATTGATTTACAGTATATGCCATTAAATATGGCAATATGTATGTATAATTGTACATAAAGTAGGATTAAATAATTGATGCATTTAAAGAAATAATCTTTCAAATCTAAATCATTTTGCCAAACATGTATCAGAATCAGAATCAGAATCAGCTTTATTTATTTATTTATTTATTATTCTTTCGGACAATTCCACACAATACACAATTTTCTCTTGCAAATATTCATACATCATACTTTGTGTTGTCCGAAGGGAGACGGAAGAAGCCAAAGGCTTATCAGGTCCCGCCCCCATTTTCATCAAATTCGGATTCAGATACACAGATTACTGTTACAGAAAATAAAAATAAAACAAACAAAAAACATTTTTTTTATATATATATAGCTATATATATATATATATACACATATATATATATATATAAATATATATATGGCCAGGTTTGCGTAAACAAACAAGGAATTTGACTTCGGCAACCATTGCTCTCCAAGTACAACATTTACTAAAAACTAAAACATTAAAAATACTGTTAAGTAAACAATATTACAAATGAACAAAAACAAATACACAACAACAACGCAGGAGATGGAAGAAATGGTGCAATCAGTCAGTTAGTGATTAATTAAATAAAATATAAATATATATATACGGTATATATACACGGTCAGATTTGAGATTACAAAATAAATATAAAAATATAAGTACAGTGCAAGGCAGATCAGTGCTGAGGTAGTGTTAACAATATTTGAGTTTGAAAATATACATGAGGTACATCACAATTGTTAATGGACCTTCAGCGACAGGATGTGGGAGATCTGAGAGTTCAACAGAGTGACTGCTTGGGGAAAGAAGCTGTCTTTGTGTCGGCTGGTTTTGGCAGGCAGTGCCCTGTATCGCCTACCAGAGGGGAGGAGGTTGAATAGATTATATCCAGGATGTGAGGGGTCTGCAGATATTTTTACGGCCCTTTTCCTGACCCTGGACTGGTACAGGTCCTGGATGGAGGGGAGGTCAGCTCCTATGATCCTCTCTGCAGTCCTTATTGTCCGTTGCAGTCTGGCCCTGTCCCGTTTGGTGGCTGACCCAAACCAGACAGTGATGGAGGTGCAGATGACAGACTGAATGATGGCGGAGTAGAAGGTGGTCAGCAGATCTTTAGGCAGATTAAACTTCCTTAATTGTCGCAGAAAGTATAACCTCTGCTGGGCCTTTTTCCGGACAGAGTCGATGTGGGGACACCATTTTAGGTCCTGTGAAATGGTTGTTCCCAGGAACCTGAAGGACTCCACAGTGGACACTGTGTCGTTCTGTATGGTGAGGGGGAGGAGTGGGGGTGGGGGTGGGGGGGCTTCTCCTAAAATCCACTGACATCTCCAGAGTCTTCTTGTTGTTTAACTCCAGGTGGTTCTGACTGCACCACTCAACCAGCTGGTCCACCTCCTGTCTGTAGGCAGACTCATCACCATCCTGGATCAAACCAAAGATCCAGGATGGTGATGAGTCTGCCTGTATTTCTTCTTGGTTGACTGTCCGGTCCTGAAATCTCCCCCTAGAAGAGGTGGAGATATCCTCACCTTTACCCTGCGTTCCAATCCCCATACTTCCCTACTATTTAGTATGCCAGAAAAAGATTTAGGATGTCCCAATACATGCATGTCAATTGTAGTATGCTGAAAATACCCATGCTCCACTAACCCCAAAAGCATTTTGGAGTATTTTTCTTTATTCTTGACATTTCTCGACATAATGAAAAAAAAAATCCTTATCTGATTTTATTTTCTCTCCTGTGGCCCTAAAACTCTTCTGTACTTTAGTATGTAGTATAGTAAAAAGAAAAAAGTATGTGATTTGGAACGCAGGGTTAGTCCTCAGTTGAAGTCAAACTTGAATACAATTCCCACAATGCAACTTCATTGGATATTTGATACAACTTCTCCTGGCTGTTCAATACTTTCTTTATACTCTTTCAAACTCCATTTCCTGAATGGGAATGAGTCTCAGGCCTGACTGAAGATAACTCAAATGACATCATCAGGGTTATTTATACAGACTAGACAGAAACACATCATACAAGCCTTCACAGGCTGATTGGCTCTGTGCAGGACTACTAGGGTTGTATGTGTCACATGGGAGGAGTGTCCTTTTAATTTAAAGACATTCAGCAAGTTTGTAACCGAGGTCCAACCCAGAGAGCAGTAACAAGGGCTCTGATTGGCTGGCTATCATTGTCCGTCTTGCGCAGAAGATTTATTTGATATGGGTTTCCTTTTTTTTAATACTTATTTTATTACCATTAGTTTTCTGTCTTTGATGCATGCATAAATGAATGCATACTGGATTGACTGATCATTAATTAATCTATCATTTTCTTATTAGGAGGCCAATTAGATTCAAAATATGTTATTCTATAGGCCTACCGCTAAACAAAATAAGCAGTATTTTGTATCCCTAATGTATTTAGACCAGCACCCTAAACTATTACCTGAATGTCATTCATTCATGGCAAACGTCTTACTCTGATTGCTGGTTGGGGGGGGGGGGGGGGTCGTTTACATGGGGCTGGGCCAACCACAACTACTGTAGCCTATGTTTTATCTCGTCGTATTGTGGATTTCCCCCTTAGAAACAGATGTAGTTTGAAACGCCAAGCACAAACAACACCAGCAGGAGGATTTAACGGCGAGCTCTTCCCCAACGCTGCCGGGCAAGGTGAGCCATGGGCAGCAGCAGCATAAAGACATTTGCAAGGCATATCATATGGAAATGATGCCCAACCAGGCGCTCAATGGGACAGAGTCAGTCGGCAGGTAGCGACGTTACAATGCGCCTTTCAACAGATCAACTCAGGCGCAAAGGTCAGACACGTTGCCAGGCAAAAGAGGAGGAGGAGGATGGAGGAAAAAGTGTTGGTAAGAATAATTAATTTAGCACGCGCCCCTAACACGCGCGCGCGCACACACACACACACACACACGTACAAATACACGCACGCACAAACACACACACACACACACACACACACACACACACACACACACACACACACACACACGCACCCTTCCCCCTTTATGTCAATATTGGATCAGCAACGCACCGTGCGACAGGTGTCCGTGCGCGCCCTGAGGAGATTCTCTCTCGTTTTTATCCATGAGGGGTGGGGGGAGAGAGAGAGAGAGCAAGTAGAGGTATAAAAGGTCACCTGTCACAAACGGCACACATTCAGTGCGCGTAAAAGGTGAGCCAAACCTGACCAAGCGTGCGCATCTTGAATACTTATCGTCTCTTCTGGAGGTAGGCTTTTTTATTCGTTATTTTTGTGTTCCTCCATAGTATCCATTCTTACACGGTTGTTCATTCTTTTGCCTGGTGTTCTAACTTTTTTCCAAATCTTTCTCCAAAGGTTAACTGACGAGAGACAGCTGTTTCGCGCTCACCACCCCTCTCTCTCCCCCCTCTCTCACTCACTCTGGACCCTCATCAAACTACGGTCGCTTTTTGTGAACTTTTTCATGTTCTGTATTTGCTTGACGTTGAGCCTCACGCACAATACCTGAAGACGAAGTTTTGTTCGTTCGGCTCGCGTTATGCAGGTACGGAGTGGCAACTGGAAAAGACACAGAGTGGGCTTTGTAACCTTATGGAAGCATCATTGTATCTACACATTATTGGATGTTTCTTTATTTGAAGTTTTGTTTGGGTTGTTTTAAAAAGATTATCCAGTGACTTTTAGTTCCAAGGAGCGTCAACTGAGATGACCCCACAGTGTTACCGTAGCCTAATGGGGCACAATAGAGCTAAATCATTGTAATGGTGAAATTCTTAAACACAGTGTAAGACATTTTGAAGAAGATTCCTCAGCCGTGAAGTCAAAGACCAGTTGATAACGACTTTGTTCCAGCAACTGAAGAAACCAGGTGTAGTAGACTAGACTGCCTCATTTGCATACAGCTGCCGGCAACAGGCTGTGCTCTAAAGTAAAGCAAAAGTCAGCCTTGTACAACAGGTTTTCACAACCATTCATCCAAAACTGAATTAGAGTTTCATTTTTGTATTACTAAATAACCAACGGGGGAAAGTCATTTCTTGACTCAATTGATTAGAGTCAGTAGACAATTAAAGATTGCTTTACATTAGAATGGGGTGAAAAGGTTTCCGTGTCAAGCACGAAAAGGAAAGAGAGCTTTCAGTTAGAGCACCTTGTAGGCAGGCTGCATCAGGGATTTAGGGTATTCATGCCAGGAAGTTCATAGGTAACATCTTAAACCCAAAATGTCATTTTTCATGGAATTTTTACCGAGGAACTTTAAGTCTTTGTTCATTCTTGCACCCCCTTTGGACAAAAGCGGTACTATTTTTTACCACGCGAGCTGTTGTTCCTGGGTGAGCCTAAGAAAAAACTATATAAAAATAGCATTCTTTGCACTGATGGTCTCATTTGCTGTTACATGTAATTCATGATCATCAGAGTAAAAAAATGAGACAGTTTCAGAAATATGTAAATGCACCATAGCACCTTTAGAATGTGTTTCTGAATCCCTGTTTCTCATCAAAACCACATGTTCATGTAAAACCTGCTGGCTCCTAACAGACCCCTGTCAGGGCAGCTCTGTAATCATGCTGCAGATGAGACTCGGTATCACTGCAACCGTGTACAAGTGATGGTCACTGATTGTTCATCTTTTAAGCCAGTGGTTGTCCTCATGTACTTAACGTTTGAATCCCCTTTGGGAGATAGCATGTCATACTATATGTACCGGAAAAGGTCAACATTTACAATGATAGGCTTGATAATCTCCACATCTGCTTTCAGTGCCTTTCCTGATAATCATTTTCCAGTTGGCACATTCATGCTGGTGACGGTGTGTGTTTTCCACTGGGGGCCTATTCATTACTGTCCATCTCCTACGTCATAATGCGAGGCTGCAGGCTAGCACCAGGGAGCAGAGAGATGGGCTTAATGGGAGGTTATGTTAATCATTAACTAAACATTAACAGCAAACACACACACACCAGACATCTGATATGGGCCATCTGTCAGTAGGATGCTATGGTGCAGTAACACGTTTATCATTCTTTATTATTTCATTGTTCCTTATGTTTAGGAGGATATATCTGCCTTTCAGTACTTCAGTGTGTGATTTAAATGTACTCTTGTTAATTTTTTTTCCAGCCATGTGACGAATACAAAAAGTGAGACAATAAATTGATGAAGACAGTTTTTGCACTGTATTTACATTTCTTAGTAATACATGTCTCTTTTGCATTCCCAGTTCAAACTGATAACTTTCTAAAGATGCACACTTTCCCTCTATAACTATTGTAATGCTTTAATAATAATATATGACAAAATAAAGGTTCCTGCCATGGAATGAGTTCAAACAAAGTTGAATATGGTGTCCCACAATACAAATCACCAATCCCCTCGGCAGATTATTCCCTGACATGGCTTTCGTCTTTCATAAATAATATTCATCATATTTTTTCTCATTATTTTTCTCAAAGAACATCTCATGTAGTTACATCAGCACCGTGCAAGAGACATAGCATGGAAGTCTGTCTATTCTATTCTATTGAGTGATTCTCTCTGTAGCCTGTTTGCATCTGCTCGGAGCTCTTGTCAATATTTGTTTTAAAGCCAGATGAAGGTAAAGCTCACACTCCTCAGTATCCTGGTTACCCTGCCCCGATTTAAAAACCGACTGTCCAAACTGGTCCTACTGCTGCTACACCCTTCCTCCTGAACCAACAGCAGCCACATGCAGCCAACGTAAGAGATTAAAACAATGGCTTCTTCTTTTTTTTACTGTAAAAAAATATATAGAGCCTGGATGTTGGTGTGAGGTAAAAAAAAAAGTGGTTCATATTTGAAAGTCATTCGACTATAGCTATAATATACACAAAATGTAATCTCATATACAGTAGATGATACAGGAACATGCAATATTAATACATAACATATAGTTATCCACACTAAATTGACAGAGGAAACTAACTTACCCACAACATGTTTGCCTGTTCACAGGCACATTGTTTTTTAATCTTGTTTAATTGTATTTTCTTTTAACATTGAAGTCAGGGAACTACAGATGACAAATAGCCTTTTGGCTAATTCTGGCATTTTTAACCCAAGTATATGATCATGTGTTTTATTAATTTGCACTGCCCCCTTCTTAAATAAACTGAATTGAATTGAATTGGTCAAATGTGAACATAAAACAAATACACACATTATGTTAACAACGTACTGTATTATAGAATACTATCAAGTTTGTAAAAGAGACATGCATTATGTTTTGGGAACACATCATGTTGCTACTCCTACATCTATTGGATGTCTGTCTTGTCCTGAAAGAGTGATCCCCTCTGTTTGCCCTTCCTGAGGTTTAACCCAAATCCATGTTCCAGTGACAGAGGGTGTTGCATGTGTAAACAAAAACACGTATGTAATCAAATCATCAAAAAAGGACTTGACTAGCTGGAAAAAAACCCAAAGCTTCTCTTGTTCCATGGCTCTGGCTAACTGCATGTGACCCTATGACCCCAATCAATGCTCTGCAGGGCCACACCGTATCAGTACCATTAGGACCGATGTTTGTGTCTCTGTATGTACGGCATAATTACATTTGTGGTGCCTGCCTGCCCCAAACTGTTTGCTGCTTATCTTGTGAATGGTTTGAAACAAGTGCTTTCCCAGAGGCTGTGTGTGCTCCTGTGTGTATGTGCTGCCTGTATAGCTTGTGTGCCGTTTAGACTGACAGTTACCGATAATGAAGAGTCATGCAAATGCCCCAGGCCGCTTCCCTCCCATGGCTGCCTGCCTAACCCTTACCTCTGCTCTCTGACTCTCAGATGGTAGAATGAGAGGAAAGTGAAGTCATCATTTGAGCTCTCTCTCTCAAGATGAAAATGCTTGTCTTGTTTCAATGACCAGTGATAACCATGGTTTATTTATTCATGTAAGCAAATGAAATCAGAAGGAAAAAAAAATATGAGTAGTTTATTAACCGCTTGACATGAATCCTCTTGTTTTCAATGGGTACACAAGTACAAAACACAAAATACATTTACACACACAGGCACACGCACACACACACACACACACACACACACACACACACACACACACACACACACACACACACACACACACACACACACACACACACACACACACACACACACACACACACACACACACACACACACACACACACACCTCTCCCAAGCCTAACTACGTCTACCCACTGACCCCTTTCATGAAATATGCTTTTGGCTCCTAACTCTTTCAGACACACATTGTTCCTATTGTGTTCCTCTATCTGCTTGTACAGGTGAATACCCACTGCATTGTGTGTATGTGTGTGTGTTTGCAGGTCAGATACATTTATAACTGATTGCGGTTCCATATGCTGGTCCACCTCAAAAGCAACAATTATAGGACACTAGCGGAGAGCATATTAAAATGGATGTGATATTTCTCTGTGTTTTTCCTCAAGGTAAAAGCTGCTTGTTTGTCTGTCCAGAGATCAGTGGGGACAAGGGGAGGCGCTTTGAGCAGATGTCCTGCTCGCATCATCCCTACCTGGATTAGTCTCCACGGTAACCTTCCACCTGAAGGAGGGCATTTATTCAGTGCAATCTGTGGGTCACTATGTGTTTTTATGTGTGTCAGCGTGCAGAGAAAGTGTGTGTGTGTGTGTGTTTGTGTGTGTGTGTGTGTGTGTGTGTGTGTGTGTGTGTGTGTGTGTGTGTGTGTGTGTGTGTGTGTGTGAAGGAGGGCATTTATTCCGGGCAATCTGTGGGGTCACTGTGTGTTTTTATGTGTGTCAGCGTGCGGCAGTGTGTGTGTGTGTGTGTGTGTGTGTGTGTGTGTGTGTGTGTGTGTGTGTGTGTGTGTGTGTATGTGTGTGTGTGTCTGTGTCTGTGTGCAGGTGCATTCACTGACTATTCAAATAGTTCCCATCACACTGACCCAGGAAACAGAATGTCTCTCAGCAGTGCTAGCACACTTCCTGCACTGCAATCAACTTACAGTAAAGGTGGTGGTGATGTAGGGACGAGGGAGGGGACTGCTAACTTCAGTCAGACAGGAAGTTAGCTAAAATGACCATTTCTCTTACATCTCCTTTAAATAATTACAAAATGTGTAGCCTGAATATGACAATATATTCTTCAAGAGTGCATCCTTTGTATGGATGCCCTGTGTTGTTCTACTCCAGGATTATCATTATTACCATAGATAGTAAATAATATGGATGTAGCATCCGGGCTGACCTCAGTTATTCACACGGCATCCAATAATCCTGGTTTGTGCGCGTCGCCATCTTTTGAGATTTTTACTCCGCCTCACTCCTCTTGCCGAAAAGGGGAATCGACGTCACGTCGGGGGGAGGGAGATAGCCGACGTATACCTCCGAGGCAAAGTGAGGGACAACGGGCAGAGAGCTGTCACTCAAGAGATCGCGCCGATACATTTTAACCTCCAAAAGAATAAAAACTAGCGTGGGCCAAAAAAAATTCACCCCCCTCAGTGTTGTCATGGAGATATGACCTAAACATACAGACTAAAATGGTTTTGTGGCCCAGGCTGTAAATAGGTTTAATAAGACTTTGAAAACGGCCTATCTAACAAGTGAGTCAAAGAAAAACTGCTCGTCTTGGCGCCACCCCCCAGTGGCACTTTCTGGTTACTACAGTTGTAGGTCACTTCCTTATTGGATGCCGGTAAAAATCGCTGAGGTTGGGGCTTGATTATTACACCCAATCACAATCAATTAAACATATATATTTATCTAAACAAGAGTCTGAGAATGTTGTTATAGTGATTTACTTTTTTAAATATTCATGTCAACATTTCATTATGAATATATAACAATGTATGAGTAGAAAAGGGTTGGATTTAAATATTGAACTATATCTCTTTTATGTTGTTAAAAAGTTGAAAAATGTGATTGAACAAGACTCAACAGTGTGCACCCTAGAACCTCCCAAAGATCAATCTCTTTGGGAATGGTATGAGCACGGAGCTAAAGCAATGTCCAAACATGATTCGGTTAAAAAAAAATTCAAAGCAATGATTTTTAAAAGGTACAGGGATGAGGGAGAGATTTAAGATGGAAAGTATATTAAAAAAAATTGTATATATTGTATATATATATTTAAAGTGTAATTATGGTGCATCATATTGAATGAATATTTGTATATAGATATATTGATTGTATAGATATGTGGATTGTATACATGTATATATAGATATAGATATGTGAATTGTACAAATATAAAGATGTGGGTCACTATGTGTCTACCCATATATGGATTGTATAAATGCATATAATAGACATAGATATATTTTTGTATAGATGTATGTACAGTCATATGAAAAAGTTTGGGAACCCCTCTCAGCCGGCATTATAATTGACTCTGCTTTCACAAAAAAAATATAAAAGTGGTATGTCTTTAATTTACCAGGAACAGCTAAGTACTGGGATGTTTTCCAAACAAAGATTTTTTGAAGAGCAGTATTTGGTTGTATGAAATAAAATAAAATGTGAAAAACTGGCTGTGCAAAAATATGGGAACCCTTGTGGTTTTGTTGATTTTAATGCCTGTAACAGCATGTAAAACTGATGATTTTAAACACAAAGTTGGTTGGATTATGTTGTTAAGCCTTGAACCTCATATAAATGTCTGTTTAATCATGAGAAAATGTATTTTAGGTGCCTAAATGCAAGTTGCACATCTCTTTGACTCTCTGCTGAAGTGAGACAGAATGGGATCATCAAAACAGCTCCCAAAAGATCTGAAAAACAAAGATTGTTCATTGTCATGGTTTAGGGGAAGGCTACAAGAAGCTTTCCCAAAGGTTTCAATTGTCAATTTCGACTGTAGGGAACGTTGTCAGGAAATGGAAGGACACAGGCATAGTGGCAGTTAAACCCAGGCATGGAAGACCAAGAAAAAAACAGGAGCGGCATAGGTGGAGGATTGTGAGAATGGTTGCACACAACCCACAGATCACCTCCAAAGACCTGCAAGAACATCTGGCTGCAGATTGTGTATCTGTACATCGTTCAACAATTCAGCGCAATTTGCACCAAAACATCTGCTTTTTATAAAGACCAAATAACTTAATTTTTGTCTCATCAGTCCAAAGCATTTTCTTCCAATATGAAGCTGGCTTGTCTAAATGAGCTTTTGCATACTCCATGCAACTGTATCTGTGGCGTGGGCGCAGAAAGGGCTTCCTTCTCATCACCCGGCCATACAGATGTTTTGGTGCAAATTGCACTGAATTGTAGAACCATGTACAGATACACAATCTGCAGCCAGATGTTCTTGCAGGTCTTTGGAGGTGATCTTTGGGTTGTGTGCAACCATTCTCACAATCCGCCGCATATGCCGCTCTTGTACTTTTCTTGGTCTGCTAGACCTGGGTTTAACTGCCACTATGCCTGTGTCCTTCCATTCCCTGACAACGTTCCTTACAGTAGAAATTGACAATTGAAACCTTTGGGAAAGCTTCTTGTAGCCTTCCCCTAAACCATGACAATGAATAAT
>NC_137216.1:3617508-3707508 GCF_949987685.1 Ammodytes marinus | reverse complement strand
CCCATCAGTGGATAGTGACACACTCTCTCAACACATTTACTCTTCTGTATTGTCTGTGGCATTGGACCTTCTCAGGCCATGTAGGCATTGTGCTTGAGTTTTGAGATTTGATTTTTACATCTAGTAACACTTGATTTTTCTTCTCCTCTCAGTAGATAAACCCCTAAGGGAGACATAGCAGCCATGAACACTCAGCAGATGGAGCAGATGGGCCAGTTCAAGATCACAGTGTGGGAGGAGGAGAACTTCCAGGGAAAGCGCTGTGAGTTCATGCTGGAGTGCCAGAACATCATGGAGAGGGGCTTCAACAAGATCCGCTCCATCAAGGTCGAGAACGGACCGTAAGTACCTCACTGTTGGTCTTCTTTGGCTCCTCCCCATTAGTTTTTTTACCTGCTCAATCTTTTTTTTAAGCTGTGCATTTTCCATATATCATGGACATCCCATCAGTTATCACCTCTCGACCTCTTCTGGGTCTTTTATTTGGCATCAGGATGGATCTCATTTCCCCATTTTTCTCATGACATCTTTCCTAGTGTAGATTTGGGTCAGTGGATTTGTTGGACTCATGTTTCTGATCTCTTGGCAGTCTAAATACACCTTAGGAAGAATAACCTAACTGCATAAATAATATTTGAGTCATTTTAAGTGAGTTTTTTAACGGGTAGTCTTCCTCGAACTATTTCTGAGTATACAGACAACATTGTTACTTAAAAAATATACTGAGAGCCATTCCTGCGCCATAATAACCTAAGATCCCATGATCTCCTCCTTTTGCAATTTGAATTGTATCTGGTTAAAAAAGTCTGATTAAAGCGCACGCGTCAATGCAAATTACAGCCCACAGTGATATTGCATTGCTACTTGGCATGTATCCTTTGTGTGTGTGTGTGTGTGTGTGTGTGTGTGTGTGTGTGTGTGTGTGTGTGTGTGTGTGCATCCAAGTGTAACCCTGTCGCGATATGAGTTGGCTGGCGAGCAGCTGCCGGCCGTGAGCCAGAATGGCTGGCTGACTGACTGGCGATCAGATAAAAGGCCCTGGGTGCAGCAGCAGTATTTCATGTTTGTTTTGTGCTCTCACTGACAAAGGAAGCTGCACGCTGCCTAACGCTCAAGGCCATTCTCTGGGCATTGTGCTCCCTTTTTCCCTCTCTCTTTTGAAGTTTCACTGTTGTTGAAACTGAATCTACTTTGAATGAGTGGTCCCTTATTGTTTTATGTCTGTACTTTATTCATGGTATTTCCACCTCACCAGATATTTGATGTATTCTCTGCTCATTTAACCTGAACATTTGTGTTTTTCCATGCCTATAGCTGGGTGGGTTATGAGTACCCTGAGTTCCAGGGCCAGCAGTTTATCCTGGAGAAGGGAGACTACCCTCGCTACGAGGCTTGGAGCGGAAACAGCAGCTACAGAACCGAGCACATGCTGTCCTTCAGACCCATCAAGTGCGCTGTGAGTTACCACCTCCTTCACGTTTGCTATATTGACTAGTCAACTGTTATACATGGCTTACCCCATCCCTCATCATCCCTGTGCCATTTTAAAATAGCATCTTATTATTCCAGCCAATCTCCTCTGATGTGTTCGACTCTTGACACCAGCAGCTATTAGACACAGTCTTCAGAATTCAAGAGCAATATTTGAAACAGTGTTTTAACCAGCTTAGCCACAGAGTGTATTCCACCTCAATGATGTTTGCAATCTTCATCAAATGATATCTAAATATGTCCATCAGTTACCACGCCGCCCGATTGGAGCAGCAGCCCTGAACTTCTTGTCTTTCTCTTGCAGAACCACAGTGACAGCAAGGTGACCATGTACGAGTGTGAGGACTTCCAGGGCCGCAAGTTTGAGATGTGCGACGACTATCCCTCCCTACAGGCCATGGGCTGGTGCAGCAAGGAGGTGCCCTCCATCAAAGTCAACTCTGGAGCGTAAGTCTTAAATATCTGCCCATCTATGTTTAGCACAGTCTCTCACCTCACCACAAATATCATTTAGGTTAAAACACACTAGGAGCTATTGTTTTTTGTCATTTGTGAAACACAATGTGGTGACATGGAGTTCCAGCCAGCACCTAAGACAAGCCAATCCATTCTGACTGGATGGCCAGTTGATATAGAAATGGGTTTGGGGATAGACTCTCTCCCACACCTTTAAATAGATCTTTGATTCAAGAAATGACAGCTGGTATTATTTGATCTGATTGGACCCCTCCCCCTCCCCCCTCTCTTCTTCTGCAGCTGGGTGGCCTACCAGTTCCCTGGTTACCGTGGCTACCAGTACATCCTGGAGAGAGACAGACACCAAGGAGAGTACAGAAACTACAACGAGTACAGCACCCAGGCTCACACCAACCAGGTGCAGTCCATCCGTAGGATCCAGCACTAAGCCTCCTTCTACCTGAAGAATACATCAAAACAAACTTTCCCTTCAACCCCCGGACAGACCGCTGTCACAGAACAGTAGATGGACAAACTCTTTCTATCACTCTGTGAACTTTGCATGTATGGATATCTAAGTTCCTGCTTCTAGCATGTTCTTTACATAGGAAATAAAGGCTTTTCTTCAAAACTACAGGCTTTGCTTTTTCTTTTTTTCTTTTTGCAATGCACATGATCACCCCAATTAGATACATTCAAACAAGGGTCTCAGAGAAGCAATGATTGGCATTGCAATCATTTTACAACTGGGTTATATAGTCATAGCTAGGCAACATCTGATTCTCTCATAGACCTGCCGATGTTATGCTAGTTATGAGAGAAATGTTTTGCTTTTTCATTTATATAAAGGACATATTTAGACTTGTGTTCAAATCTCTCGGCTTGGCTTTCTCTGGCTTAAGAATGTGTAACATTCTTCTTGTCAAACTGTATTCATATTTCCAATAAACAAGAGCAGAATATTGCAATTGTTTTTATTATTGCTAATGCATTGACAGTTATAATGGCAATTTGTCATAATGGCCAGTAGAAAGAGTGTTGCTTGTCAGATATGCAGACGGATAATTTGGTGGGCCACTTTGCACACATTTCACCACACACACACACACACACACACACACACACACACACACACACACACACACACACACACACACACACACACACACACACACACACACACACACACACACACACACACACACACACACAATTGTGAATAGTCTCAAGTTCTTTTGCTTCATCTGCCTGTTTGATACAGCACAAGTACCGCGTAGCCTTCACAGCCAAAATAAAGGGGTGTCAGCACACAGGCCACTGCTCTTATTTATAGTGTTTCATTTTTCTCTAAATGAAGAAGAGGCCAGCAGAGATCCATTGATAGACTTATGTCAGGCGTTAAACGTTTTTAATGATTTATAAATATTAGTTGTTCAAGAACTGTCCTAAGTCCTGAAAGCTGTGGGAATATTCGTTGTCCCTTGAAATGACTGTTTTGCCCTTGCACCAACGGTAAAAGGCATATTCCCTCAAATGAAGACATTAGAGTTCACAGAAAAAGTGGTGTGCAACATAAACCACCAACCTCAACCTCAACAATACAGTGTATTGCTATTTGATATTGTTGCAGGCATGTGAAAACCATGTGCGCCCACAACTTTCCAGGAGTTACAAAGGACAGGTCTTTTTTCCCACTGTGTGACAATTTGCCAGATAGACCAATTATTAGTTTTTTTTTGTGATTCTTTATTTATCACATGATAAATCAAATGTTTTGAACCCATTAAGGAACGCTAAATCTTCCAGTTTTTCTGAAAAAGTAAAATTTGGAATTGAATTGTGTTTTTATCACTGGAGAGATGTGCAATGACAGACTTAATGTCGAAAACATTTGTAAGAGCCATTCACCCTTTTGTTTGTTTGTTTGTTTTGTCTTGTTATGCTCAATTCGACCGCCTGGTGGCAACACCGGATGCAAGGCTATTCATCAGGCGCTCTCACACTAGCCAGGTGCTTGCATGCCGGAAGGCAAACGTTTTCGACCGTGCCATGGAGCTTCCATGTTTACAGTGGAATCAAGTTGTCTGTCCAAGTCTAACCTTAAGTAACTCGGTGAATACATGAAGCATCATAAAACACCAAAGAAACAAGTGGACATTTGTAAGTTGCTAACTGAATCTGTATGGCTATAGGCACGCGTTAGAACACCAAACGACATGCAGCCTAGTTGCTAATGGGAAGCCGCTACAACATTACTACTTTGACATTTATAAGTTTGACCCTGGGTGAAAACCATTATCAACCACTGTGTTTGAGATGTAGTAAAGATAAGAAAACCAGGTAGCAAATTGTTTTCACATTGCAGCAATTGAAAACCAACATCAGAAATATTGTAGGCCGTCAGTATTTTGAACTAAGTATTCACCAGAAATTACCTAAACTTTCATTTAGAACAGGGGTGTCCAAACTTTTTTCACTGAGGGCCACATACATAAAAATCTACAAAGGGCCGGGCCACTTGGCAAAAATAAAACATTTATCAGGACATGTAGCTGCTCTGATGTTTAGTTTCATAGTGTCTTTGTAAATTGTAATCCTTCTTCACGGCAACACTTTCCTTGCAAATTAAAACAGACACATTTCCCCTCAGAGCCGGCCGAAGGCCTCCAAGGGGCCCTAAGCAGAATTTGTTTAGGGGGCCCCTCTCCACTCAGCCCAAATCTGACTATTGTTAAATGCCTTCAGACACCCAGTGTTTTCTGCTATTGCCTCCAATGTCCAGCTGGGTGAAAATAGTAGGCATCCTCGTCCGGGAGCCTCCTAGGGGGGTCCGGGGGTATGCCCCCCCGGGAGATTTTTTTTAACTTTTTAAATTGAAATGAATGAATCTGGTGCACTTTCAGAGGAAAATTAAGAGGCTTAATCTGAAGAATTTTGTGTGAAAAAATTATTTGGAGACACTGTGTCAGATGAATTAGAAGCTATTGAAAAAGGACACATGGATCTTCCATAAAAATATTAATTTGAAATAAAATAAATGCAGGGTCCACTGGGATGGGCTTGGTGCTTTTTTTCTTTTATGGGACATATTTGTTTGTAATATAATGAATGCATTTAAATGATTTAAAAACTAAAAGGGCCATATTACATTATATTTTTAAAATGTGCCGCGGGCCAATCAATCAGTTTTGACACCCATGCACTAGTGGGTTAACTAAGAAAAAAAAAGGGACAAATTACATTATATTTTTAAAATCGGCCGTGGGCCAATAAAAAGCGGGTCGCTGGGCGCAGATGGCCCGCAGGCCGTATTTTGGACACCCCTGATTTAGAAAAAAAGGTTCACACTCAAATATTAATAATTGAACCTCCCCACCCCCCCCCAAACACACACACTACATCCTGTCACACTACTACCTCATAAACTTCCTAGTCACTTGTTTGTATATTCTTATGTGACCGTCATGTTTATCTTACAGTCACACACAAACACACGTACACACACACACACACACACACACACACACACACACACACACACACACACACACACACACACACACACACACACACACACACACACACACACACACACACACACACACACACAGGGATCCTGGTGTGTGTTTACCTCCACACACACACTTCTCCTGTTGGTCCAGGACCTGGGATTCCGTGACACACCCACAGGCCCTGCTCCGGCTCCAGGTCCCACACCCAAAGAAGCAGGATCTCTTGATGAATGTGTAACCATGCACACACACCTTTCTCAAATATACATTCCTCTGCAGACACATTAAAGCTGTTGCTCCCTGGCTTATAGAGGGAGATAGACTTTGGTAGTCTAGCTAGCAGGTCGCTAATCCTGGCACTTTGGCCTCACACACACTTCAGAGCAACAAGGTAAGACTTTCACAGGGGAACTTTGCATTGATTCTTTATGGCAGGCGGCCATAAGAATGTATTTGTGGAAATGAAATACAGCACCTTTGAAAGTGGTGAAGTTTGTTTGAACAGTTTAGTTCAGTTTATATCCATCTAGTCATTATAGGGCTTACATTAACACAGCTACAGGAACACCACCTAAATAAATCACCTAAATCATGTTTGTTAATGGGATTTATTTAGGAGTAATATGCTTTTAATGTGTAGGCTACATGTCTTTTCATCTATATTGTGAATTTTACAGTCTTGACCATAGAAGAAACATGTATGTGTTTTTTCTTTCTGTCAGTGGGCTTCTCCCCTCCTGCTGACCACTCACCACAGTTAACCTACAGTATATATCTAGCTTTCCAGGCTTGTTTTAAGTTGCCTGCGCCTTGTACGTGGACACAGGCAGCTAAAGCAAGTCTGGGACACCAGAGACACACCTACAAACCAAGATCAGAGGAAATGTCACCATGGGAAGGAAGTAAGAGAAACATATTTACCAAGGAATTCTGAAACTATCAGTTATGCAGCATTTTCTTCACCCCTTTGTCTGTGAGGAAAACCTTTGATAGCATGTTCCACTTACATTACAGTAATTACAATCAAAGGCCTATATAGTCTGATGCTATTTGGTTGTACAAAGCCTGGTCATTGGAGCAGGGAATAATGTGTAAAACATCAATAACTGTGAAGGTAAATAAAACAACTTACCAATATACAGTGTACTCATTGAATGATTTTCTTGCACGGTGTGTTTGCGTTCATGTGTGTCTGAGCTCAGTCAGGTGACACGTCGCAGAGCAAACAGTGACACAGATGATGAATGGTTAGCAGACTCTCAGTGCAAGCTAACAAAGAGCCAAACGGCTAAACTGAAGAGTTTTTTTGTTGAGCAAATGTCTTATTTGATTTCAAGCTATTCGTATTCTAATAAAAAATGATATAGTGTCGATTGATTTAGTGTGAATTTTTCCTTGTGAAATTTGTGTTTTTTTCTATTTGACACATTTTCTGGGTGAAACTTGAAAAGAAACCTAGACCATTTCTATTAAATACAATCCATTCTTTTTCAAGGGAAAGCTGTGAGAAATGTTGCTTGTGGTTCTGCTGGCAGCACTGATTAGCACACTCTATATGTCTCCTCATGTCATGACACATATATTGCATTTTGGACAAGACAAACAAGATGCCAAACCACACACACGCGATGCCACATGTGTCAATGTCAGAGTGTTGACATTTCATTTTAACATTGTACATTAGCATTTCCCCCTTGATCCAATCACATTGAGTGTAAATTTAGACACAAGATAAAACATGGGGAGGGAAAGAGTGATGATACAATAGGCTACATAATATTGGAATGGAATGACATTAAAGCTCTAAAGTTATCCTCAAAAACTAACACTTCAAGACAGCATCTCCCTCTGGGTACTTTGGGACACATCCTTATCATGCTAGGAGCTTTGACAGTTATACATTACATAAAGTAATAAAGCTGGATTGATCACTATTACATACTGTTTTTGAATCGACATGCATGTCAATCAACTTCTAAAATCTAGCCTAATACTTATATAGGCTTAATAATAAAGACATTCAATTACATGGCTATATGCTTACATGTAATGTGGTCAATCATTTAATACATCACCCTTCATATAACCGGAGTTTCAATACAATTTACAAGAGGTTTCTGGAATGTAAAACATATTAAAGAAAATGACAAATATGGTGACCAGAATTAGGGCAGGGCCATAAAGCCCATAACGCTTCACGGTCCACTGCCTTTAAAAAAAATACAAGAATGATTTTAAACATGGGCGGTCTAACGTCATGTCTGCACGTTACCACCTCATTATCCCCAGATTGAGGAGGCTATATAACCTTAAACCCACAAACAGAAGGTTCGGAGGGGGGTTAGGGGTTGATGTTCTTGTTGTCTCGTGTGCATTGGAGCGTGTTTTTCAAGGTAAATATTCTGTTTCCAACATGAAATAGGCCTTTGCTGTTTGCCCAGAGGTAAAGAGGCGGAAAAGAGAGGGAGGATCTGAACTGGTTTCCATGTCAAACACTTCAATTCACCATAGAAACCCAGATCCTTAACGCGGAAACTTTATTAAAACTGTGATGGCGGATTGATAAGGGGCCGAATTTCTATCGGCCCTCTTTTTATTGTGGGCACCGGGCGGGCTGACAGAGGTAAATTGCTCTTTTAATTAAAGCAATGCACCAGGGGAAATTGCTGTCTGAATATTGTCTCAGAGATGGGGGCCACTGACAGTTGCCTGGAAACTTCCAATCTGTCCACGCGCATTTATTCCAGATCCCAGTTATGAGATAAAGTTTAATAAAAATCTTTTCCCCTCCGCCAACCAACCGAAATGAAATCCAACCCTTTCTTGAACAAGTGACACAATGAGACAGGACTGCGGAGGAAACCTCATGTTCAACATGTATCTCTCAGGTTGGTCCATTGTAGAATTAAAAGAAATAGACAGTTAGAATTATTTAAAATTCAGCTTTTGGGTGTCGGTGTGCTCAAGGCTGCGTGGTGCGTGTACAGGGCAGAGGCATTATTGTTGAGCCTGATTTTTCTTCTCAATCTGGAAGCCCGTCTGCTCTTTTGTCGGAAATCGGAAATCCTTTTTCCTGGACGCGTTTCCTGGCTTCTCGGGAGGAGACCGCCACAGACGACACGCTCCTCGCATTAGACTGCGGGCTGGGCGGAGGGCGCAATTGATAGGATTTTGACCATTCTTTGGCATTTCTTTAGATTTTTTGCAATTTTGAGCATTTTATTTTTTGTTTAAATCGTATGCAATTTATGAGGTCAATGACAGAATTCTATAACAATTTCGGGAGAGCCTTTCTCCACTGAAACACTTTCATCCTCCTATACTATAATATAGGCCTTTTTACGCAAGCTAGTTCTTTGTCAATGTAGAGTATTCTAACATGGTCTATAGCTCGTTCAAATATACGACAGACATTTCTAATAGATTCTGGAAATAATGTTAATTATTTCTCTTAATCCAAAAACAAGATCAGTAAATAAGAGAAGACCACGTGTGATAGGCGATGCCTTAAGTGACAGGCCCTTAACAAGGACGGATAGGCAGCTGAATGTGTCTGTTTTCATTTCAGATCCAACAGAACATCTGTTGAAAGAAAGCAAAGCAGCGACTTGGGGTCCAATAAACACAGGAGTACAAAAAGGTAAGAGGAATGAACTGAATGGCATGCTCAGACTGGGCAACATGTTGAAAGAAGTCCTCCAATAATTAAACGTAATATTTAAAAATATTGATATCTTAACGAAATATTAATAATATAGGAAAATCTTCTGAAGCCGAATTTTTTATAAATTGCTGGAGAATCAAAATGGTCTTGATAAAACAAACCTAGAAACATGTAAGGCATTAAAAAGCTCACCACATTGATACAATAATACTAATAATTACTAGGATAGTATAGCGGATTTAAAATGCTTTAAATAATAACCTATTTCAAGTTATTTGTGTTGCTGTGATATCTAATAGCAATAGATTAAACAAAAATAAAAAATAAAGGTTTGCACTCTTATCATCCTTAAACGTTCAGGTTCAGCTCAGTTTGTTGGTCATAGATAATGATGAATTGTTCTGTTGTATTAATGGAGGTATGGTCTATCTTGGTCTCCCCATAAAACGCGCTTTGCACCCACACATGATTCGGCTCAGATTGTCTCATTCATCCTATAGGCTCAAAAGTGAATGAAAGATTAAGGAACAGTTATAATAATAATAATAATAATAATAATAATAATAATAATAATAATAATAATAATAATAATAATAATAATAATAATAATAATAATAATAAAAACAATAATACAATCAAGTAGGATATATTAAAATAGCTTCAAATGATATTAGAAAGCTCTGTAGAGCTTTCCATCTGCCAGTATAGTGCACAGATCGTTGTCACTGATTTAATGTAATGGAGTAGCCTATATCCCTATCCCGTAAGACAGGGGCAAAGAGCAAAATAAAGCAGCAGATCATCACGTTCTAAATTTCAAAAACATCAAGACACCTAGCCCATATAAAAAGTACATTTCCATGTAGAATAACACTAGAACATACACCTGCATTAGCATATATTTTAAATATACATATTTCATTCATCAATGCTATAGATGATAATGAATGCATTTAAATAGGCCTACAGGCTGTATCCTAGACAAACATCTGCTTAAGATGCATTGAACACTCATTTAGCCTATTATAGAACACTGGGGATTGCAATATTAACTGTCCAGTTTTAATTCAAAAAGCGTTTATGTTCATATTTTCTTGGTTGTCTGTCATTTGCCTTGAGAAATCAGGGTTGTGTTTATTAAAATCTGTGGCATCTACTGGTGAATGGCATTGTAATAAAAGGCCGTTTTGCAGAGACTGTACCATAGATATAGGCCTACGTGATTTTCATGGCTTCACAAACAATTTCTGGATATATTTAATCTGATGTAGGCTATCAACTACATGTATTTTGTAATCTTGCCCTGCGTTGAATTGATCATCTTACATGTACAACCCAACCCCTCGGTCACTGTCTCCCTTGCGCACGCAGGCAGTGGTCAGATCCAGCTGTGGCAGTTCCTGCTGGAGCTGCTCTCTGACAGCGGCAACATGTCGTGCATCGCGTGGGAGGGAACCAACGGAGAGTTCAAGCTCATCGACCCGGACGAGGTGGCCCGGCGCTGGGGCGAGCGCAAGAGCAAACCCAACATGAACTACGACAAGCTGAGCCGGGCGCTGCGCTACTACTACGACAAGAACATCATGACCAAAGTGCACGGCAAGCGCTACGCCTACAAGTTCGATTTCCACGGCTTGGCGCAGGTGTGCCAGCCGTCCACCACCGAGCAGGCCATCTACAAGTTCCAGGGCAACTTCTCCCCGCTCCCCTTCAGCGGCATTTCCAAACTCAACCTGGTGGGTCCGGGCGTGGGCCCGTCGGGGTTCTCCTACTGGCCCGGCTCCCCTCCGGCCGCGCTCTATCACAGCCACAACCTGCAGCCCGCGGGGCCCTTTGGCACCGTGTCCCCCTCACACATCAGCTGCGTCAACAACATCAACAGCCTGGCTAACATCAACAGCCATTACAACTGACTCTTAAATGCATCTAGACACGCTTGGGAGAGAGTATACTGTATAAACACACAGCAGGTAATACAGCGAAGAGAGGGAGAGAGAGCGCGCGCGCGAGAGAGAGATTGACGACAAGGAGCGCAGACGGGTCGGTTTTGGTCATGTTCAGATGAAAATTCTCTCTTAAATTTGGTTAGAAAGTATTGTTATTTGACGTTAAATGTAACAATTGTTTCAACAGGATGGGCTATAGGCCTACTGTATATAAACATTGATTTATGGACCTGTATGATGTTGACACCGTGCAACCGTCATAGTTTGCTGCCGAGATGAAGGTTGCACCGGATGTCTAACAACTAACAAACACAACACAATTTAGCCAGTTAAACTTAAAACCAAGACATTTTTCAAGAGCAACATTGTAAATAGCCTAGGTCTACATCAAGGGTGGCCTTTGTAATTACGCACAATTAATTTAAGGGCAGTAGGGAATTTCCTCATTTCAGCCAAAATGTAGCCCATCAAAATCGGAAATCTACGTCATCTCGTTTGAGAAGGCCTCTCGAGAAGAACAATGTAGGCAATAGATAGATTAGGTTATTCAAAATCAGTTTTCATCCTCTCTGTTCCTTCGCTGTATCTCATCTCATCCACCTTCCGAATTGTGTTCTGGTATTTTGATTTCTTTATTTTAAAATACAGGTGAGTGGTTTGGGATTTGGGAGAACATTCACCTGTTCTAATTGGACTACTGGCGCCATCTTGTGGCTCTGACATGGCATGGGCAGCATAACGCCTGTTAGATTTCATGTTTTCTCCATAGATAGTATAATATAGTATTTTCTCCTGTACTGTATCACCACCGGAAAACAATCACTCGCAATATAATGTCACTCTTTTCACTGATTTTTGTTTGCTCGGACATCAGATTAGGCACACACATTCCCATAAACAAATCTAACATTACTCATTTGCAATAACATAAGCAGTAATGTACAGGGATGTACTATCTATGTGTGGAATAGGCTCTGATGTGAAGTGACAACAACTGTGAATTCATGAACTTTGTTAGTAGTGTAGGGTAGAGGCAGTCTCAGGTTATTTGGCGTGATATACCTTGCATTCATTCACACAGCTTCACATTGTGATTACACCAACTGTATTCATGAAAAGTTAAGTAATAAAGAATGTGATGGATGAATCCCCTTGTTTGAATAGCGTGTTGATGCCACAAGGACTTTACCATCCGTGCTCAGTTGCACAGTTCATGCTGTCAGCCATACTAGATACAAACTTGGTATTTATGCGTAAAATTATCTTATTTTATTATACTATCTAGTAGTAACTATATTAGTATATAGTAACTCAATAACTATGTAGTAGTTAATAGTTCATTTTTAATTTGATACTCGGTAACTACCTACAATGTTGTGTACCTTTTTGTAAAGTCTTACCCTTCTTGTGTGTGTGCTAGTTAATAAGCATTAAAACTAAGGGATTTACAGATGAGTTCACATTACAGCCTTTTGTCTTTCTTGACGACACTGTGTTTACATTTTAAATAGATATTCCACAAACATTGATCAGAATTCAGATAATTGGAAAAGCTTATAGAAGGATTGTGATGTAGCTACATTTCAAATAAATGTTGAGACAGAGCTCAAACAATAAGAATTACAAAATATGATTTCAATATTTCAGACAAGCAAACATTAATAACAAGATATAGTTATTTTTTTTCTCACAAAATAGACCTACTGATAGGAATTCTAGAATACATTAAAATCCACACCAGTTGATGGCAGTAGTGTGGCAACCGAAATAACTAAAAGAAGAAAAAGGAAAATCTTATAATACATCCAAGGTTCTTCCAAGCAACCAGCAGCAGCATCAACACTGGTAAGTCCACGAATAATACTTAGATAGACTTAAAGGTGAAGTAAGCGATTTATTTATGTTAATATACGTGTTAAATCGCTCTTTATTCTTACAGTGATCACATACTGTGCACGTTTCGTAAGCCGATCTCTCACCCGCTCTGCATGTCATCGGCAAATAAACTTTCCGGGGATCCCGAAAATCATATCCAATCAGAAGAGATAATGCTACAAACCGGCACCCGTCTCACTGCCAGTGCACGCGCAGAGCGACAGATGGGTGAATGATTATGCGCCTATAATGGCGGAGCAGGTAAACATCCTTCCCTATGTCTGTTTTGATGGTTTTTATCATGTTTTATCACTCTTACTTATCTGAGATTATGCTAGATAACTCGCTGCTTGAAGACCGCAGTGCATTAATGTGGTGACGTAGGGACGAGGGAGGGGACTGCTAACTTCAGTCACTGACAGGAAGTTAGCCAAACTGACAATTCCACTTACTGAACCTTTAACGCAAATTATTGCAAAGAAACTAAAGGATGATTGTACATAACAATTCTAGATTTTAACACAAAAAGAAGAAACTAATGTTCTGCCAATACAACTAAATCAACTAGAAGTATAATGTAGTTAATGAATTTCAGTTTTACTGAAACGCCCGTGCTGGTTGAAAGCATGTGATAGCTGCCTTCCTTTCTCGGGCTTTTCTTTAGCAGAATTGTTTTGATTTGTGATGGAATTCAATGCAGAAATACATTGGCTTGCTAACCAATTTAAAACAAAAGTCTCTTCAAACTTTGATTGATTCAACATATTTAGGCATAGGAATTGTTCAGCATGTAGAATTAAGTACACCTGTACATTTGAATCTCACTTTCCCTCCAAAACGTACTTCCTGGTGTAGGCCTATTGGCTAAATGCAGCACAAGGGGGCCGGACTAAAACTTCTGTACAATTAAACCACCACAAACACTTTTTTAAACAATGTCCCACCTGCCGTCCGATTGGTTAATTACATGCCCCCAAAAACAGAGATTTTTAAAATGAAGTTTAACAGTTGTGCCTATGATGAATATCAGATATCTAGTAGTGCTTACATTGAGTATGTACAGTATGTCCAAACCTTAGACATGTATTTGTTTGCATGTCGACAAATGAAAATATTATAAATGCATAATTTCCCCCTCCCTACCAAAAATTCCGCCTGGCGTGTGTCTGTGACAGGTATTCAGAGAAATTATCAAAATTGCAGTAATAGAAGTTCATTATGTGCAAAGGAAATCGCAAAAACCCTATTGGTGATAGAGTATTTCACTTAAAGGCAGAGACGATTCTTAAAGGGCCGAGTTCAAATGTAAAGAATGCCAGGAACTATAGAAAAACAAGATGGTTCCATCATGATTATATGTTTTCTAATGTGAGGGGTATATTTCACTATCTGAAGCTTGTTATCAACCATGCTGGCAAACCGTTTTGGTTCTATATTTCATTATTGGTTTCTTCTTGTAAATGTGCAATGGAAATTGATTTAGAAATATGTTAAGATGCAGTGGGTAACTTTTTCACTGTAATATTTGGCAAAAATGTCATATTAGCCATTCAGCTATATGTAGGTGAAGTGGTCTGAGAATATCTACTCATCACTTTGCTCTCCCCTGCCTCTGTGTGCCGGCCCCAAAAATTGCCACCGCTCATGTACACTTTGACCAATCAGAGCGAGGCTCCGATTCTCCGTTCTTATTGGCTGTTGGGACTGTCCATTCACTTTGGCACCAACGTTGTTGGTGTAGAGCGTGTCAGGGAGGGACCAAAGAGAACACAAGTGGAGCGGTTGAGGTATTTGGATTCAAATCTCTATCCCAACTGCGATTCTTCCAAATCATATACCCCAGCTTTAAGTTTGAGTGGTGAATGTTATTTGTTAAAGGTGTAAACAGAGTTATATTCCTACATTGTACTGCAGAAGACATAGTCCTTGTTATCACTTAAACTTTACTTTTGCATAGTTTGCTGCTGTTGCTACTGCTAATAGAGTGGTGGCCAAATGTGACAGTAAATCTGATTGACCAAGTGGGGGCGCCATAACTCTTCCAACGTCAGAGCACTGTTTACATAACAGGTGATAACAGAGTTGGACTAATATAGAACATGGAGGTCTCTAAAAAAACTGAGCATTATCTGATGATTAAATGGACCTGGGAAGTGTTATGCCTGGGACATAAAAGGACATAAACAGTACCTCTAGCTCAAGCCAGAGGACAGCTGTAACTGGAGAGGTAATGCTGCTGTTCATCATTGTTTGGTGAAGACCAATCAATCTGAGGTGATAAAGTAATAAATGATTATTTGCATTTTAGTCTATAGGCATGCAGTGCTTGAGAATAATTACACAGTGATCAACTGGTGGACCTGCTCGGCACCACTAGCCAAATAACAGAAACAATGAAATGAGATGACCTCTGCACATCTCTAAATGGTTAAATAGTCACATGGAACTGTTTCTCCATACATGCTGCATACAATTAGGATGCCCCACTGCATTCAGATGTTGCCTTTTATTGTATTATGTATAGCCCTACTCCTCAGACAGCCTGACATAGCCACTGGACCGATGGATATTAACCCTTCATGGTAACACTTTACAATAAGGGTACATTAATTAATGGTTAGTTAATGCTTAATAAGGTTTAACTAACCTTTAGTTAACTGTTAACTAATGTGTCTAGTAAGCATTTACTAATGGTATTCATGTTAACTAAGGTATTAATTACTACATTATGTACTGTTTATAAATATCCTATATTAACCTTAGTTAACCCATTAATTAAGCATGAACCAACAGTTGATTAATATAATAATAAGCATTCATTAACTGTTAACAAATGTCATTTTTGTAACATTACTTAAGCATAATTAACCATTTATTAATGCTCTTTGTGACCCTTATTGTAAAGTGGGAACCATTTATCCATTAAGTAACACTTAATAAATGCACACCAGTGCTGAATAGGCATTACTGAAGCATAATTAACCATAATAGGCATTACTTAAGTGTAATTAACCATTTATTAATGGACTTTGTGACCCTTATTGTAAAGTGAGAACCATTTCTCATGAACTAACACCCAATAAAGGCATACTAGTGCTGATTAAGCGTCACTTAAGCATAATTAACCATTTCTTAATGTTATTTGTGACCCTTATTGTAAAGTGGGAACCATTTATCACTTGTTACACTTAATGAATGCAAAATAGTGCTGAATAAGGATTACCTAAGTACAATCCATCAATCAACAATGCTCTTTGTGACCCGTGTACATTCTCTATAATAACAATATTAAACATACTAAAATATTTCCAACTGGAAATCAATTCATGGCAACAATCTGTTATCAACACAATTCAGTCACAATTTAAAAAAGAAAGAAAATGTTATTTTATTTAGAATCTTTAGTTTTATTTGGAAACACGGCTCTCACATTTGACATGAATACCGTCAAAGAACTCCAAAATAGTTTCTTCAACAAATTATATCCAGTTTAATGATTTTCTCTGAAAGTAACAAACAGGAGGAAATGGATTACTAACAACAATGGTGAAACACACTGACTCAACAGTTAGGTTTAACAGGTAAATATGTATTTTCTACTCTCTCTTCCTTGAAGTGTATATATCATTGTTGCAACATAAACAAAAATAAAATACACAAAGAACATAACAGTTCCATTTTTAATTATGGACTAAAGATAAAACAAAATAATGATCATTCTCTTGTGACTAAACACTAGTTTAACCTGGCCCTATCACTGTTATTTGAATGAGCACATATGTATTTCATTTAACCTTTATTTATACTCGAAAGATCAGTTGAGGGGTGACCCTCATTTATAATCTCTCGCTCTCTTTAGATCCAGTTCTTGGGTTTGCTGGCCACTCCAGGCCTGGGTGCTCCTCTCCAAATGAAGCAGTTGGGCTGGAATCCAAGAATCTTGTCTAATCACCAAGTTGATGTACTTGGAAAAAATTTAAATAATCAGTTAACAGTTCAGATGCATTTTTGTTTCCTTTATCTAGATCATTATAGCATAGCATTACGGTTCCACATTATGTATAATTATTATAACATAATGCATTGCATTGCTGAAACTGAAATATCTTTGGTACCTTAATCAAATAAAATTCTCACTGAACCTTTAACAAGTTGACACTATTTTTTCATTCAAAAAACATGTAATCTCTATGACCATTCTACACAACACATGCTCACTTTAAGCCCATTTTAGCCTGGAATAGCAACGTGCACTTTGAATATGGAACATGCTTACATGTGTTCACATATGGTTTGGTGTCTATAAACACTCACTTTATTTACCATCTGGGGCGACCGTGGCTCAGGTGGTTAAGCGGGTTGGCCAATGATCCAAGGGTTGGTTCGATCCCCGCCCGGCCACCTGTGTCATGGTTGTTGTGTCCTTGGGCAAGACACTTCAACCAACTTGCCTCGTGTGAATGTGTATGACTGCTGTATGTTTGAGGTGGTGGTCGGAGGGGCCGTAGGCGCTGAATGGCAGCCACGCTTCCGTCAGTCTGCCCCAGGGCAGCTGTGGCTACTATGGTAGTTTACCACCACCAGTATGACTGTGTGTGAATGAATGGAACCCTGTAAAGCGTCTTTGAGTGCCTTGAAAAGCGCTATATAAATCCAATCCATTATCATTATTATTCATTATTTAGCCACTGCTACAATTACTGCTAAAAGTTACCTGTGAAGCTAGCCAGCACAAGCCTCATGCTAACGGTGCTATGCTTGCATCACTAATATATTTCACATTATTTATTTCTTACACACACAACTATATCATCTCACGAATACCTTAGTTAACTCACCAATAATGTTGTTGGGCTAATGGCAGCATACTGTAATTGTAACCACCACGGGTCTTTTGTGAGAATAAAGCACATAGCTGCTGGCCTGCTGCTTCACTGTCCAGACACACATCCTCTTTCTTGCTGGCTGATCGCTGGGCGAGTTCAAGTGCTTGAAAAACGTGGGTAATCCTAATGTCAATAAGGTTTGTAAAGAAATATTTTTCTTAAGTAAAGTCTCCAAACATATTGTCACCTTCCCAAAGTTGAAAATACATTGCATACATACATGCATTCCCTCTACAGCCATTGTTGATTATCAATAGCCCTTTATTGATCATATAAATCACCTATAGATCTCGTTTTTTACTGGATCCTGGCCACTGGGAGGATAGAAAGACGGATGTGTGCCTGGACAGTAAAAGCAGCAGCTGAGCTACGTGCTTAAAGCCAGCTTGACCTGACCATGGACATATAAAGAAATGGACACCGTATTGAAAAATGGCGCCCATTCATTCCTATGAAAGCTGCTCATTGGCGCAGAGAAGCAACAAGGAAGCTGCCATATTGCTTTCATGAGAGCCCTGGCACGCCCAAGTGTATGACGTGGCGGCGCCATCGACCTATCAAGAAAGAGGGGGCGGCAACGGGCGGCAAGCGTAGTGGACTGGTAGCGGATGTAGAATCCTCATCCTGGTTCTGTAGCATTGTAAGCTAAAGGTTTTAGCCTTTCTCAGACACGAGAAGGTAATGGAGCCGTGCACTGAGCATGGACCTATAAAGAAAGCACTGAGCCTTCTCGGAGACCGGGCCGAAAGCCAAAACATTTGTTTCACTACGACTCTGTTCAGCTGCCCACGGCTGCCCACTCCCTCCTCCTCCCTCGAAAACAAACTGAAAGCCGTTAAAAGCTGTTGGGCTAATAAAACGCTTGATGTGGCGTTTTGAAATGAAAAAACTTCAGTTTTAATAGTATATGGTCTAAAGATAAGTTTGAGCCTATGATTGATATCCAGAAACATTTTGCGGCGACACAATCTTGTTCGCCGCTTGTATTGGTATGGACGGGAAAATCTGCCTTAGGGCTACCATGAAAATAAGCTCCATCCCCCAGCCCCATTGCAGTATGCCCATCCATCCCCCAGCATGCAGTACCAATGGGTTGGCCACATGTCCATGCTGGCTGCTCGGAGAAGGCACAGTCCTGGGGGCCTGGACCTGACCGACCCATTATTCTCACACAAAAGACCTGTGGTGGTTACAGTTATGCTGCCATTAGCCAAATTAAATTATTGGTGAGTTAATTAAGGTGTTAGTGAGATGATATAGTTGTGTGTGTGTAAGAATACTTTGAAATATATTAGCGACACAGCCTCCCGCTAGCATAGCAACGTTAGCATTAGCGCGCTGCTATATGAGCAGCGTTAGCATGAGGCTTGTGCTGGCTAGCTTCACAGGTAACTTTTAGCAGTAATTGTAGTGGTGGCTAAATAAAGTGTGTGTTCATGGACACCAAACCGTATGTGAATAAATGTTAGCATTATTCCATATGCAAAGTGCATGTTGCTATTTCTTGCTAAAATGAGCTAAAGCAGAGCATGTGTTGTGTAGAATGGTCATAGAGATTACATGTTTTTTGAATGAAAAAATAGTGTCAACTTGTTAAAGGTTGAGTCAGTGTGTTTCACCATTGTTGTTAGTGATCCATTTCCTCCTGTTTGTTACTTTCAGAGAACATCATTAAACTGGATATAATTTGTTGAAGAAACTATTTTGGAGTTCTTTGACGGTATTCATGTCAAATGTGAGAGCCGTGTTTCCAAATAAAACTAAAGATTCTAAATAAAATAACATTTTCTTTCTTTTTTAAATTGTGACTGAATTGTGTTGATAACCGATTGTTGTCATGAATTGATTTCCAGTTGGAAATATTTTAGTATGTTTAATATTGTTATTATAGAGAATGTACACGGGTCACAAAGAGCATTGTTGATTGATGGATTGTACTTAGGTAATCCTTATTCAGCACTATTTTGCATTTATTAAGTGTAACAAGTGATAAATGGTTCCCACTTTACAATAAGGGTCACAAATAACATTAAGAAATGGTTAATTATGCTTAAGTGATGCTTAATCAGCACTAGTATGCCTTTATTGGGTGTTAATTCATGAGAAATGGTTCTCACTTTACAATAAGGGTCACAAAGTCCATTAATAAATGGTTAATTACACTAAAGTAATGCCTATTATGGTTAATTATGCTTCAGTAATGCCTATTCAGCACTGGTGTGCATTTATTAAGTGTTACTTAATGGATAAATGGTTCCCACTTTACAATAAGGGTCACAAAGAGCATTAATAAATGGTTAATTATGCTTAAGTAATGTTACAAAATGACATTTGTTAACAGTTAATGAATGCTTATTATTATATTAATCAACTGTTGGTTCATGCTTAATTAATGGGTTAACTAAGGTTAATATAGGATATTTATAAACATTACATCATTTAGTAATTAATACCTTAGTTAACATGAATACCATTAGTAAATGCTTACTAGACACATTAAGTAACAGTTAACTAATGGTTAGTTAAACCTTATTAAGCATTAACTAACCATTAATTAATGTACCCTTATTGTAAAGTGTTACCCACTTCATGGACTGCAAGGTACATTGACTGCATGTATGCAGTCATTTTAAGCCCCATACTTAAAGTCCTTTGCCTGGAGGGCGCTGTATAGCACGTTGGTTCCAAATTTCCTGTAGGTTTTCAATTGGGTTGAGATCAAAGGACTTCCAGAGGCCATAGAATATGATTCATATCATTTTCAGGAAACCATTAAGTGGCCCCTCTTGACTTATGCATGTGAGCATGGTCATCCTTGACCAGAGCACTCCAATCAGGATACCAATGTTTCATCAAAGGGGTGAACACTCGAACACTGATTGTATTGCAGTGAGCCATCCCTGTTCATGTCAGGCCTGTAGCGTTGTCTTGCTGTACACACATGCACTCGCCCACTTAAAAACACATGGTAAAGAATGACTCATCTCACCATCGTTTTCTCCCGCATGTCTCGATCATTGCCAATGATTTTTGCACCGCTGAATGCTCAAAGGCATTTACCTTATTAATGGGGTTAGTGCACTACAGCACTATCTGTCTCTGCATCAGCATTTCCATACACGCCTCACAGCATGATCACATGCTAATTTCTTAATTTTATCATGAAGTGCACCTGTGTGGAAGCGTCTACATTTGTTATGTCTCCAAGGATTTATTTATTCAGTTTTACATGATCCACTTGTACCTCCCTACATTTATATTCCACTTAACATATTTAAAAAAAATTATATTCACAGCATTCTTCAAATTAAAACTATAGAATCATGCATGCAAGAGTACATCAGTACATGATTGAGGGGCACATTTCATTCTTTCCCCTGCTAGTGAGTGGCTGAACAGTACTGATGGAGCAGATTCAGGACAGAACAGACATGACCTTGACGTGTCACCAAAAACAGGAGATGTGTGTATTTGTGAATGAAAGAGTACAGTGTGTGTGTGTCCTGCATTCTAATAGAGAAAACTTGGTGTCGCTATTGGCAACTGCATCTCTCTGTGTCTCACTCTGTCAGAGAGGCTGCTATTAGTCTGTAAGGATTTAGGCCAAGCAGAGAGAGATGTTAGTGTCCTTGATATGTTATTCACTCACAGAACTGCCACTGAATTGTTATTGTCCCCGTCTTCTCTGCCACTAATCTACTGCAGTCTATAGTTGCTGCTAAGCAGCACAGTCCTCTCTCATCTTCTTGCGTAACAACCGGTGGGTGTTTTCCCTGCTAGCTCCAGGATTAACTGTGTGAATGTAAAGGATTAAGGAGTGAGAGGAAAACCCAAGAGAGGAGCTAGTAGGAGGAGGGGGGAAAAGAGACCAGTATATGAGTTCTAATGGAACTTAGCAGAACTTCTGTTTGAGTTTTTGACTCAAATCAGTGACTGAAACATCAGACAGACTTCAGATCTGAAAAGGTTTTCATTAGTTTGGACATTGTTTGGCTGTGTGTATACAGTCTGTCTGTAGGCATAACCCTAACCCTAACCCTAACCTGTCCTCAGGACTTGGGCTGCCTCATTAAAAAGGCTTTGGGAACCACACTGGGGTTTTTGCATATTGTATCCGATTTTCTACAAAATATATACCCTCTGCTTTGCAACACTTCTGGTAATTAACCGAAACATGTCATACATTTCCATATTTTATGAATCCGGTTGTGTTATCCCTTTTTGACAGGTACTGGTACTGTTGGATTAATTGGTATATTTACTCTTTCAAGCCAATCTTGCTGTTGTGTGGTGAAGCAGTTACAATTTAGAAATGTAAACCAATTAGACATAATTAGGGAATTGTGTATTTTATCAATTCTTATACTGCAATGTTTGCTGATTTGCAGCAGGCCCTTGATCCTGGCTGCTCTTCAGGATGAGTGGGAGGCGGGGACGTACTTTATATCCCTGACCAAAAATCAAGCATTTGCTCGAACCAAATCTGGTTCTGTGGCTCGGTGGAATAATAACACAGTTATGAAAAGGAGAGAAACTAAATGTCAAAGGATTATAGTTGCAAGCAACCTTTAGAAAAATCCCTATTTTCATTACTTTATATTCTTATGCATCAGTAACATATTCAGGGAGAAAACCAGGTCTTTCCATCCCACAACAGAACATGACGAGGACACATGGTGAGGCAGTCTGTGGGCTTTGTGTGACTGTGTGAGGTGCTGTAGCCAGTGAGTCACAGAGTGGTAATCGTGGCTCAGATCAATTAGAACAGAACACCTACGTGATGTTAGACTTGTGACTTACAGGCAGAGAGAAAGTAATGTGGGCAACTAGGAAAGCCAAGGCAAGTTTAATTGTATTGCACAATTCAGACACAATGTCATTCAAAGTTAGCCTGGTCCTACCAGACCATCGTACTTCATTTCATTTGTACAGAGGGTCTGGAGACGCTCAATTGACAAAGGTCAACTCACTTGAAGTTGTCTGTTGAAGTTTAAAACTATTGGATCTGCCCAGTGCCACTCTGGATCTGTCATCCAATCGCATAACGTTTGGTCGTGATGGATGTCATGCGCTGGCTTCTGACTACAACTGAAACGCAACGTCATGAGAGTTGCAGCAGACCTAAAGCCCTCTGGGATTTGTTCCAGATATTTGGTGCATAACTAAAAGCTGCTTCTCCCTGTCTAGTCCCAACTCTGCGGACTTTAAGTAAACCTGTCCCAGACGACCTGAGAGTTCTGGACGGTTAATAACCTATCAGCAGTAATGTATTTTGGCCCTAGACCATTCAGTGCTTTATAAACCAACGTCAATATTTGAAAAATCAATGATTTGATTGACAGGAAGCTAGTGTAAAGATATCAAATGAGGAAAAAAGAAACAGAAAGGTTACTGTAAAACCCTGAGGAGATGTTCAGAGCTACTGTATTTATGAAAACACAAGAAACAGCCCCTGAACATATACTTTGAAAATTGTTAAATGTAATATCCTTATTCATCTGTTTGCTTTTAAAATATGCAAAAAGGATTCCGCTATATAAGGCCATGGGGTGGCTGTGGTGAAGTGTGTAGGACGGTCGTTCACTGGAGTGCAGGTTTGGTGGTTCGATCTCCCGACTCCCCACCACATGTCCAAGTGTCCCTGGGCAAAGAGACACTGAACCCTAAATTGCTCCCCGATAGCTTGCAATGGTAGCTGCTGCTATCGGTGTATGAATGTGTGTGTGTGAATTGTTGAATGTGTACAAAACAAATGTAAAGCGCTTTGAGTCTGTGAAAAACCAGGGAAAAGCGCTATACGTATAAATGGAGTCCATATAATTGGAATCCATTTAAGGCAAACACGCAGTGGAAACACAGGGTTATAGGCATTGCTTCTGGATGAATGATTGAAGAGATTAACTCATTTGGTGTCTTTAATCTCTTTGTGAAAGTTAACGTATAGATAATATAAGATGGCACTAAGCGTGTGATACAACATAGCCTTTCTGGAGAGGTTCAGTGCCTCATGACGGTATATGTCCAGATGTGTTCACGTTCAAGCTAAACCACTATTAGAAAATCCTTCACACTGCATAACATTAAGGCATTATCATTTGGTGCAATTTGAGTCAAAAGTGTCTCATAGGTGGAACATATTAAGCTGGTGGACTGAACAAAGGCAGGGATTTGCTTTTGAAATGTTAATTTGTCCCATTTAGATAATGGCCTTAGATTGAAGCACCTTTTCTATTGTTCAAAATCCAGGGTAGGTTAGTGGCTGTTACGCAAAAATAGATAAGGGAATGATGCAGATTGCAGACTCATGGTGGTGAAGTGATTCACAGATTTATTAAAAAGAGACAATGAACAGTGTGTGGGTATGCGGTAAAAGAAGGAATGAGTGTACTGTTCTAGATTAGTTTTATATTGTATAACAACTACAATCTAATTGAAAAAAAAACTTCATATGAACACAGCAGTATATACAGCTCCGGAAAAAATTAAGAGACCACTCCAAATGTTCAGTGTCTCTCGTTTGACTATTTATAGGTATATGTTTGAGTAAAATGCACATTTTGGTTTTATAATATAAACTACTGACACCATTTCTACCAAATTCCAATATATTTTTGGTCATTAAGAGCATTTTCAAGTTGTATGTATGTTGTGATGAAGTATGTTATGATGTAGAGATGAAGATTTAAGAAAAATCCGGACTGGTCTCTTATTTTTTTTCCGGAGCTGTAGTTGTTTAACATTATACAGCAGCATGCCAGTAGATGACTTCTCCCTCTTCTTTGAACTGAACTATGAGGTACATGTTGATTCTTTGTCCTTTGTATCCCTATAGCCTGACTTCAACCTGCTGAGTGTTGACCAAGTGGCTCTCTCCGCTGCTCCATGCTGAGTAATCTAGTTAGCCAGATTAGCGGGGCCTGTTATGGACCAAGAAGAAAGCAGAATAGACTTAATCCCTCAGGGCGTTCACTCACTTGCTCTAGAGTTGCTCACTTTTTCCATTTAGGTCAAGCTGAATGTCAGGTCACGGAGAACAACACGATAAACACACTAGTACTTGATCTTTTCCATTGTTCTATACAGATCCTTGCATACTGATAAGTATTGATACATTAATACCAAAACACTGCTTTTTAGGTACACAGTTTGGCAATACTAATCCTACATAAAAGTAGTTTCATCAGCTGTGACTAACATATTGATATTATATGATATTATATGATTGTTTCTGATTCATCAGTGTAAGCCACATTTTACTATGGTAGAAGGTCGAAGTAACTTGTCAGAACTCCATATAGTTGGGTAGTTCAGACCAGTGGTTCCCAGCCTAGGGGCCTGCTGTGCTTCTATATATTTGAACATATTACAGTTTACAGCTTGACATACAATTGCACAAGCTACTTAATGTCAGTATTGCTTAGAGACGAACGGTAGAGAGTGGCCTCAGAGAGTCATTCATTTATTGAGTTGACTTACATTTAGTTATAACACTTATTACTTAGAAACAAAAACAGACTTTTCATTTGAGGCTTTTAGAACCCCTGGGCCCTGGGTTGTCAGTCCAACCCAATCAGCTTTCACCCCACTACGACGCCCTTGCTGAAATGTAATAGAGGTCAAAAGTAGAATAAAATAAAATCAAGTACACTGGTTGGGTAAATAAATGCACTTATTTATGCAAGTATTTATTATGCATCATGTTGCACACATCCCAAACCATAGTGTACAAAAGACTAGATGTAGCATTATACAGTGTTACATAACTGAGAATAAAATACAGAATGCAAATGGAGGTGCTTGGTATATCTGCAGTCTAAACGCAAACTCTTACTGTATTCAGAAAGCTAAATAAATACTGGATTTAAGAAACATTAATATAATGAAATATTACCATATATAACCCACATATTGTGGCATGCAAACATCTAATCCGGGTTTATGGTTACTGTCTGTATCCTTGGTTAAAAGTAGACAGCAGTTTGTCAGCGAAAAGAAAAGATAGTATAAAATGTGATGATCTCATCTTTATGGCCAAGCTGAGGTGAAAGTGGGTAATGCAGATGAAGAACTGCTTTTCTTGAATACAAATCCATCAGAGCAGGGAACACAACAGCACCACAAACACTGTTTACGTGTCTTCTATTGATCACTGCAGTGTGTGTGTGTGTTAGTGTGTGTGTGCACGTGTGTGTGTGTGTGCACGTGTGTGTGTGTGTGTGTGTGTGTGTGTGTGTTGTGCAGTGGTTCAGCCCACGCTCTAGCTCCGTTCACTTTGTCCAGCTCTCATTCACTTGCCCACCCGTTACCATGGAGACACAGAGGACAAGAATGCTGAAAGCAGGCTGGCAGACAGAAATGCAGGAGACCTGTGCTGAATCTTAATACAAAGAGAGCGAGTGAGAGAGAGACACTATCAACACTCCACTGGGAGAGGCTGTTGCATATCACTGCTGCAATAGTCTGCCATGAAATCACCCTGTACAAACTTGAAAAAAAAAAGATATATTCCTAGAGATCCATTTGGAGCATCTAGGCTTGTTGTCACTGATTTCCCTGTAATGCCTGACCTCACACAGACTATCAGACTGAACGTTTGCTGGTTTATTTTGTCAATATTTTGTAAATTTTTTGTTTTCTTATACAGCTTTGTACATTTTGTAAATATCAGAGTATTGTATAAATATAAATATAAATAAATTGAATGTGCATTATGATAATTAAGAGCAATTGAATAAGGGGTGGGAATACATAAGCTTCGGCGTCCTCTCACTCCTTTTCGAACATAGACAGACACTAAATTTATTTTATAAATATTGTTTTTAACACTATTAATTATTGTTTTTTTGTGTTTTGTATGATGTGTCATACTTGCTTTTTTTATTTTTTGTTCGAAATAAAGACAAAATTAAAATGAAAATGTGCACTGTACTGTTCACATGACATTTTCTGGCTGTCATGCAAAATAAATGTTTTTAAGAAGAAACCTACGACACTGATCAAAGCTGGTTTAGACAAATAGAGATTTAGAACTAAGGAGTAGTTCATCATATTCTGCATCTTGAACATGTAATTAAGTGATAGAAACACTATGAGTTGGTTGAATAAACAACAAACCATTATCTTATTATTAACTCAATACTGGGACAAAATACTATAGGTAGTAATGTAACAGTAGTAAATGCATTGACATACGACAGTTGTTTGTCATAAATAGATGTTTAAGAGCTTAGTTAGAACACCATTAAAAACCAAATGAAGTAAAATGTCATCTCTGTGATTTTGATTTGAAATAGTTTTGAGTAATGGAGTTGATGGTGTTCTTTATACCACCAGACTGACATTAGAGTGCACTAAATGAATGAAACCTGTCTGCCTTCTCATTTGCTCCCTTTCGTTAAATACATGTACCTGTTTCTTTCTCTATCTCCACCTCTACCTACATCTCAAGATGTTTCACTTCTGTTCCCTTGTTTTTTGGAGAGTTGTTAGTTTAGGGACTACCTTATTTTTGCTCTGTAAATAAATTCAGTGTGTCCCTATAAGACGGACAGACGGAAAGAGAGAGAGAGAGAAATAGATAAATAAAAAGAGAGAGAGAGTCGCAGACAGTTCCGAGACTGCAGCAGATTCTAACCAATCACATGAAGGGACTCTTCTGCCCACGTGGCTGATTCATAAAAAAAACAGGAGGAAAGCCTGATCAATTCAGTACCATTCTCTCCCACCATACAGAGTATCATCTTTTTGTACCCGTGCTCTAAACCAGGGAAGCTTCTGATATGCCATCTGTTACATTTGAATACACGATGCATGCAACTCAAGAAAGGCATAATAAATCCTATGAGGTCATTTTTCAATTTTACATACAGTATCTTTAAAAACTCCTTATCAGTTATGTAAGCATTGCAGATTGTTGCATGCAGATTCCTCCTATTTTTCTATTTCTTTGTTTCGTTTTTACAATTTTGACTTTCTAACTGTTTGGTTTTCTGTGTTACCATTTCAGTATGTGGCCCCGATTTGAATACCCAGGATGCACGGACGTGATTCCAAAAATATCCTTTATATGTGTCAGCCTTCTGCTCTGTATTCAGCTCACGACGCAGGAATATCGACAACTGCAACATATTGCAGGACGCAAAGTAGCTGTTCTTACATATACGTAATAAAAGCTCAAAACTTCAAATCTTTGTGTCAGTATCTCTAAAAAGTTTTCCATGTAGGAATAAATGCATGTACTGTACACCTGATGAGATTAATTTCATGGCAACCAATGAAATCCCTTGAGTGTCAGTCTCTTGGCAACCCATGGTATCATCGGTAAGCATGCCCGTCATGGACTTATTTCCATTGCATAACTGTGTCCTAAGGGTTCCCTGCAAATCAAAGGAGAAGGATTAGTCTGATTGTGTGAGTGGATAAGATGCTGTCAAAGTTAATCAACGCCTCAGCAAACGACTAGGTTTACAGCAGCATTGACGCACACACACACACACACACACACACACACACACACACACACACACACACACACACACACACACACACACACACACACACACACACATTAAGTCCGAAGTGAACAAAAACGATGCGAGAGAGACAAGAGATCCTACATAAGGTTGGATTTATTTCATCATGGTCACCATAAACAATTACTGCATTGACCTTGTATTAAACATGTAGAGAGAGAGAGAGAGAGAGAGAGAGAGAGAGAGAGAGAGAGAGAGAGAGAGAGAGAGAGTGAATGCAACTGTGGTGGGACACCACAGACAACACACACACACACACATATAAATATCACTTTCTACAGCTGACATACAAAAGGTCTCGCTCACAGATCATCGGAGCGAGACGTGGTGACATTGACTGCATACTTAATGGCAAATACTCCAGTGACAGAAAGGAAACACTGGGACCATTATGTTTCTACCACTGTACAAAACGTCATAGGTTTGTTCAAAGCTGTGCAAAATAGCAGCATTATATTCCACGTTCCAAAGCAAATGAATTCACAATACAACATCACAATGATCACCTATAGCAAAATACTGCAGACTAACTGTCAGGGTTTGTCCTTATAAGCTTGGTTTCAGCGTTGCAATGAGTATGAGCCTAAGGTCACTGCAGTGACCATTGCCAACAATAAAACAATAATCTGCTGTCACTTAAAAATGACATCTTATTTACATTATGAGGGGAACATCCTTCCTGAATTGACACACACACTTACAGAGCAGGGGCAAGAGTGACAGTTTGATCATAACGTTCTGTTTGTTGTTGTTTTTTTTGTGGATGTGTTTTACCTACATCATATACGGCCACCTTCAAAAGCAGGCAGACGGAAATAAAATAAAAAAGCAAATTCAAAACATAGAATATGTACATGTAAACCATATCATTTCAGGACAAGAGGATTTCATAGTTGGCACATAGATTTTTTTTTTTTTTTAAAGCTGTACATTCCATTCAGTCTAGTTTGGTTGGCCTCTGCAATGTATTGAAAAGTAATACACAACAGAAGCCTTGCTTATCTTGCAGCATGGCCACCTCTGGGTGCATTTAGTGCAGTTTATTACATTCCAGGGGGAGGATACTCCCTTCACATCATTTCACATTTCTGCCCCCGTATGCCTTATGCGATGTTCGGAGGCCCACTTGGAGGTACATCGCGTCAGTGTTATGTCGGAAAAAACAAATTATATGTATTCAAAGTGAGGGGGGGTGGGGAGTGGGGGCTTCATATGAAGAAATGTGTGTTTATAAATTGCACAAAAGAAGCTGTAGGTGCAAAGAAGTCGTGATGCTTTTCTGTAGTCTCTAGTCAAGCTTTGCAGATGGAGACTATAGCTTCTCCTCTCTGTTGCCATTAGTGAAATATCTGCAGTTATACTAAAGTAAATATCCTGCCATCCTTATGAAGAAACATGCCTCTGATGGCCTAACTGTTGCATGCTTAACTATCAGCTGGCAAATCATTTCAATTTGAAAATGTGAGCAAAATATAGGCCCACTGTACACCTCTGCTTACATGGATATGGCGTTATGTGCTGGAAGTATATCTGGCCGATTCTGGCCCCCTTAAGCTGTGTCGTGGTCGATAGATGACTCAAAATAGCGGAGGAGAAATGGCTGCACAGGTCAGCACCTCGGACAGCTCCACCTCTCGACTGATTCCACCTCACAAAAGCACAATCTAATACTGGAGAGAGCTCACCTCGACTTACTGCGACACCCATGGCGCTTAGACCCATGAAGTGGGCTAATCAAATCATGAATGAAACAACAGAGGACGGTACACAGTAATCATGCATGTATCAAAATCCCTTTTACAGGGTAGGCCTAAAACAACGTTGTGCAAGAAGAAACATTCAAGCCCAGACGCAAGAAGAACAGCCTTCCACGTTGGTCTTTTACATTCAAAACCACCCGTGATGTGATTTTGCAAAATCATCTTTTTGTTTTCTTTAAATAATAAATGAAGTAAAAACACCATAGTCATCTCGTTTAGTTTCCATGTCAGCGGTCCAGGTTGGACTCGTTGACTTCTCGCTGGTTCTTGAGGTCTTGGAAGACCTCGGTGAAAAAGTGCGGGTCCGCATTCAGCTGCAGCATTTTGCCACTGAGCCTGTCTATGATGCGGAGCGACGTCTCCCAGAACACGTCCTTGTTCGCCTCGCTCATGAACGGCTTGAGCGGGTAGGAGATCTCGTTGCCCATGTAGGAGTAGGCGAGGTAGAGGCACGTCTGGAAGGTGCCCTGCAGCTCCACAGCGCTCTCCACGCTGTCCACAACCGTGTCCTCGCACAACATGTACACGAACACCAAGTTAGCCGGCGTGATGAAGCCTTGATCCTGCCAGCCCTGCAGCAAAAGAGTCCGGTCAATGTTTCGGAACCACAGAATGACCTCGCCGCTGTTTAACTCTTTCAGCTTGTAACACCTGCGGCACATGAAATCCCCCAAACAGCGCAGCAGCTCCCCGGTGGACGCCTGGATAACTATCCGCCTGGGAGACACTATAGACAGGCTGCTTGGCTGCTTCTGGGCCGCTGAGGTGAGCCTCCCGTTTTGCGGGGCAGTATCCTTGCTTTGCGTGACGGGGACCGTAGGAACCGGGACTGGAATAGGCGCTTTAGGCTTTTTCTCCTCTGTTTTTCTGGTGTTTTCGCTGTTCAGCTGGGCCACCTGCACCTCGCCGGGCGGGGGCTGCAGCTGCAGCGGGTTCGGGGTGACTTTCTTGGCGCTCTTCTTGGCCGAATTGGACAACAGCTTCCTCCACGACAGCGACACGAACATCGAGTGCCTCTTGAGGCTCTTGTCATTTTTAATTCCGTCTCCCGCGACCTCGCCGTCCATGATAGACGACTTCTTGTTGGCCGGGGATATTGAGAGGACAGTACCCATGTCTGTAGAGGAGGAGAGAGCCGTAGGTGGTGGAGGTGTGGGTGCTGCTTGCTGCAACTTCAACGCAGGCTTCTTCTGCAGGGATGAGAGGATGCGAGGAAGATTCACGACAACGACGACTGGAACTCCATTGACGCGTTTTAGATGCTCCGTTTGGTCGCTACAGGGCGGTGGTGGAGGGTAGGCTATCCGTAGTGAAAAGAGATCTGGTAATTCCAACAGATATGTCAGCGCCTCGGCGGGGATGCGCTGCGACACAACCCCTACAGGCTGCAGTCTGAACGAAGATAAGTCGCCCTGCCGTGTGAATGATGGGGCTTAGACGAACCAGCCCAGTGTAAGCCCCTGACTGACAGACCAAGCGTCCAATGAGAGAGCCGATCAATGATCCAATCACTAGGGGCGTTGTTTTAGCTCTGAGTTTCCATTGATAGCCTGCCATCAGGTGAAATGCACCATCCAGGATCCTCTTGTTATTCTCATCCGCTCCTATTGATCTGCAGTTTAATCAAAACAGTGTTGTGTATAAATTCCTTTAATCTTGTCAGCAGCAAGTGGAATGGATCAATGCAGGTGCATGATGTTGTGTTGCCCCTATTCACTGCCCTTTGAATACCAAATCATTAACTAAAAATTGATATCCTTAATTACTTTTTTTTAAAATAATAACATTTAATATCTATCTGTTACGATTACAGTTACAGTTATGTAGAAAATAGAGTCATCCCATTGACATTTCACATATTTTCCAAATAAAGTATTAGCACAGGACTGCTGCAGAGTGATAATATATACATCATGCAGGGCTAATGGCACAGTTTACCCCCTGGTGCTATTGACCAACTTGAAAACTAATTAGGGGAGAACGGGGTAATGTGAGACACTTTTTACATTTGCTCACCTTTAAGCAAGCTAAAATGATTTATCAGTGAAATGTACACATTTCCCATTAATTCAGGATGTTTCCTAGAAATGGGCAGAATGTATTCAAGACAAAGGGCAGTGAAAATATGATTGTTTTAAAAAAAAGTTGTCTTGTGTCTCACTTTACCCCAGCTGTGGGGTAAACTGAGACAGACCAGAGAAATCAAGGGGGTAAACTGATACACTTACTTTTTCCACTCTGAAACTACCATAGCAACACATGTTGTAACAGTTAGAATCCTGACAGCTAGCTTGAAAACCAAATATTCCAAAACTAATGTCGGACTAGTAACAGAATCATGGGGTTTGGTCAATTAAGCAAAACATTTGTCTAAACACTTGAAAGTAACTCTGATCAAATACAACAAATAATTAACATTCAATAATTAACATTCAAATGACAGATAGAACCAGCTAAATTAAAACACAGTCTGGGGGTCAGACGACAGGACCCTTACTGTAGAGCCAGCTAGTGTCTGGGGACCAGAGCAAAGAACAATCAGAACCAGCTAGAACAGCCTGGGACTCAGAACACAGGACTAGACCCAGCTGTCATTTTCCATCTATTAAGTCTTTGATTAATATTTTTCTGCATTCATTAGATAAAGACATACTACTTAGAGTCTATTGATGTTAAAGGTCACTCTCCTGTCCCCCACATACATATGTGCCAAACCATGCCCTTGCTGACACCCTTTCAACCATCAACCCCCACCTCCAGCCCACATTGTCTTTTGTCTTATTCAAACTAGTCTTGCTACCTCAAATATAATGGATTTATTAAAAGAGGGCACAGACACTGTCTCACTTTACCCCCACAGCATTTGTCTCACTTTACCTCACTGCCACAATTTAAGAAAAAACGACCTCTCTCAGCAATTCAGGCTAATGTTCAGTTATCATCATCACATGGTTTCATGTTGGTAATTCATCAACATGTATGATAGAAGTTTTTCTACCTGAATCAATTTGCTTTGGCACAACAATCGATTAAGTTGACAGCAAGAAAATGTACTTGTACATGCAAAAAAGACATTTATGTGAAAAAAAACATACAACAGCACCATGAGGTCCTCTCTTTCATGGCCAATGGGAAATAAGAGGGGCTTGAACACATATATCTCAAATGACCAAAAATGTGTTCCATTGCCTAGATACAGGGGGTGTCTCACATTACCCGATGTCTCACATTCCCCCGTTATCCCCTATATATTTGTATATGAGTGAAACATATTCTTTAGGCCACCATAAGATCATCTTGTTAACGGAATGGTGTCAAATGTGGGCATGCTGAGCGGCTACATCATTGAATGCACATGAACACTCCCCCCCTAAAAAAAAGTACATACAGTAACAAGAATGTTCCCTGGAAAGTTGTTTGAATGAAGTATGTACAAAGTGTTTGTGCCAGCTCTGGGCCAAATCAAATCCAAATTTGAACAATGCATATGATGCTCGATGCCAGGGGGCATGAATCATTTTCCAAAATGGGAAGATCACCTGTTTTACTTGGAAAATATTCTCTTGACCTGTAACATCTGAAAGTTCTGCTGTGTGATCACAGCACAGGTGGCATGATGGCACAGACTATTTACTGTAGCCAATGGTGCTTCCATTTCATGCCCGGTTGCATATACAGCTTAATAAATTAAATTAAATCAAATAAAATCAGTTGTATTTGTATAGCCCAATATCACAAATAGACATTTTCCTCAGTGGGCTTTACATTCCATACAGTATGACACCCTGCCCTTACACCCTTAGCTCGGCTGAGAAAAAACTCCCAGTTGGAAACCCTTTATCGGGATTTTAAAAAATTGAGAAATCTCAGGGAGAGTCAACAAAGTTAGAGCACCTCAACTCTTATAACTCCCTTTGCCATTACAACTTTAATAATATCACAGTGTTTTGACCTACCCAGGGAATCGCAACTGGCTTGTTGCTTTTAGCGATTTCCAGGTAGGCCAGACTTTTAATCTCCCAGCCAGCTACTGCACATGCCTCAGGTATTGAGTGATCCAATTACCCTCAGCAGGGCACACCTCCACTGATGTGTCTGAGCGTTCCATGGAGCTTGACATGGTACAAACAGATACAGTACAAATAGCATTGAACGTCCTGGAGGCTTGGTAATGGGCTTTGCCATTGAGCTGAATTGTAAAGCCTTACTGGATATATAACAGACAACCCGAGTTTGAAGTCATGCCTCTTACTGGAATCATATTGCATTTTATTGAGTTATGCCTAAATGACATTACATATTTTGTATTTACTACATTTAAACCATACTTAACCTTTGTTTTTGCATCATATTTGAGCGGCTTTTTTACAGCTCTTCTTTTATTACTTCATCCTTCCTCCAAACCCACTAGTGTTTGTGATAGTTCGGCTGAATCCCAGTAATCCTTCACTTATATTTGATCACTTGTCAGATTAGATATACTAGGGGATAGGGAGGAACCGTGATGTTCCAAAGGTTGCAATACAGTCAATCAGACTGGGGATGTATTGAGCTCAGCACAATGCAGCCAACACATAGGCAGGGTGAAATTAAATTCTGAAGCAGTACATCTACAAAGTCTTGTTAAAAAAGGCAAGAAAGGACCAAGATAACTGTCCACATCTTTTGTTTGGATCCAAAGAACTTAACTTAAACTAAGTTACTTAAACTAAGTTAAGAGGTAGGAAGTCTGTCACATTTTTTGCTCTTTCCTGCGAGGCACACAACATCTAAACAATTGAACTTATTTGCATATCTCTCCACTTTCCTCCACCCATTATTGTCATCATCGTCACAACAACAGATGACCTCAGAATAATCTAATCATCCTCCACACACCATCCTTCGTATATCTAACGATGAACACACTCAACACAGACCTGGCACAGTAATCATACATAACCTGTTACCTAAGATACTCAATCAAAACTGTTCAGAAAAGATTACAGACTGAAGATTAGTTGGTAACACTTAACAATGAGGGTACATTAATTAACTGTTGATTAATGCTTAGTTAATGCTTATAAAGCACTAACTGGATCCCTCTTAAGTTTAACAGTTGAATACGTTGCTGAAGACTCACTTTTGTTGCATTGGCCTTTAACACAAGTTGAGACTTTGACACTCTTAACTTTTCTTTTCATGTATCTTATATCATGTTATTTTGTATTGTATCTTGTACAGGACTTTGGTCAACTGATGTGGTTTTTAAATGTGCTATAGAAATAATGTTGACTTTGACTTTGACTAACTAACTGTAAATGCTTACTTATTTACAGTAAGTTAATGGTTAGGCATTAACTATGCTTAGTTTTGAATGCTTAAGCATCAACTGATCATAACAGATGGTTAATGTTTAATTAATGCTTATTAAGCATGAGCATTCATTAACGGTTGGTTAATGATGAGTTAATGTTTAGTATGCATTAAATAATGGTTCATTCCTGTACCCTTATTGCAAAGTGTTTCTGATTTGTTTTTATCTGCAGAGCCTGAAGTTAGTTTACAAAACACATTTTCTCTACATGTTATTCTTAGTATTGAATAATTCTATCATCTGGTAAACCAAATGACTAGAATAGCAACAACAACAACAACAACAACAGTTAACAGTAACTTTTAAGTTGGCTTTCTAACTTCAATCAGCGTTCCGGGATCAACTTTTTTTAGTTACATAGTTCACCTTTCGAACCAAGTTGTGTGAAATACGATAAAAAGACAATCATGTTTCAAACCCACAGTGCTACCCATACCAACCAACTCTTTTGATCGCGCCAACGTTTGATCCAACACATTATAAATCAGGTGCTCATCAAAAGAAGCTCTTCTTTCATCGCAAATCAAACAAAACACAACAGGATGTGGCCGTGGAATAATCTCAATGCATTAGACATGAAGGAGCAAGTTTGTCTGGCTCTATTAGATATCACTGTTCAGAGGTGGGTGACAGGTTGGGGGGAAAAGGGGGATAGATAGAGGGAACACTTGGTGGAGTAATGAGAGGAGGAATTTCTTTCTTGGTAGCGGGAGGATGATCTCTTTCCTTAAGGGGGTAACGTTGTTCAAAACAATTATCCCCTTGAATATAAAGCGTTGTTACGGCTCCCGCCTTGTGTTCCTTCCTCCTCTTGCCTCCTGTCAACTCTCTTTCTCTCAGGTGTCCTGATTGGGGGGACAGGCGCTACTGCCGAGCTTAAAGAGGACCTATGATACTTTTCGACTTTTATGACCTATAAACGTTGTTCTAATGATCTATAGTCATGTTTAACCATACTAGCGTATCAAATAATGACGTACATGCATTTAGACGTATTCCCTGCTGACCGTCTGGGGTGGCTGTGCAGAGCACTAAACACTAGGGCAGCCGGTCGAGAAATCACGTGTTCAAATCGGTTCAAATTTCCTGTCATCGTGTTGTCACGATTCCGGATTTTCCCATGTATGGTAACGTGCTGCTCAGACAAGCTCCGGCCATGCCCCCACCTTCCTGCTCTCAAATCTACCCGCACGCTGCTGAAATTGTAACCAATCACAACGGAGTGGGGTTTGCAGGAGGGGGGAGGGGAAGGGGCGGAGAAGCACAAAGCAGAGTGTAGAGAGTTACTGAATAGAATAGAATAGAATAATCTTTACTGTCATTGTACAAGACAACAACATGTTGTTTGGAGCAGTCCTCCAGTTGCACAGTTCAAAATATTTATATTATATCAATATGAGAAAAATATTTAAAACAAAACAACATTATCAGCAATATATGTATACATAGAAATAGATAAAATATATATCTAAGACATTTTTTTTTTTAAAGTCCAAGTCCTTAAGTGCAATAGTGCAATCATGTGTGTATGAGATGGGATGGGCAGTATCAGTGTGGCAGTAGAGTGGGAGTGGAGTTTAGTAGTGTCACAGCTCTATGATATAAACTGTTTTGCAGTCTTGTGGTGCGGGCAGGCAGTGTCCTGTATCGTCTTCCTGAGGGCAGGAGGGTGAAGAGGCAGTGTCCAGGGTTTGTGTTGTCTCTGAGGATGCCCTTGACCCTCCGAGTACAGCGGGTCAGGTAGATGTCCTCCTCCAGTCTGGGGAGCTGGGTGCCGGTGATCCTCTCAGCAGTCTTAATGATGCGCTGGAGAGCTTTCCTGTTGTCTGTGGTGCAGCCAGAGTACCATGCAGTGATGCAGTATGTGAGGACCGACTCGATGGCTGACCTGTAGAAGCTCACCAGCAGCTTTTGTGGGAGATGTGCCCTCTTCAAGCACCTTAGGAAGTGAAGCCTTTGAAGTCCTTTCTTGGCCGTCGCGGTGGTGTTGACGGTTCAAGTCAGGTCGTGGCTGATGTTGACCCCGAGGTACCTGGTGTTCTGCACAGCCTCCACTGTCTCGCCGTCGATGGTGAGGTGATGGACGAAGGGCTTCGTCTTCCTCCTGAAGTCCAGGATCATCTCCTTCGTTTTTGCCGCGTTGACGATCAGGTTTTTCTCCCGGCTCCAGCTCACCAGGTTCTCCACCTCTGTCCTGTAGGCAGCCTCGTTGTTGCCTGAGATCCTGCCCACCACCATGGTGTTGTCTGCAAACTTCAGTATGGTGTCGGCCTCGTGGGTGGGTTTGCAGTCGAGAGTGTAGAGGGAGAAGAGGAAGGGGCTCAACACACAACCCTGTGTTGCACCGATGTTCAGGGTGATGCTGGAGGAGACCTGTCTCCCCATTCGTACAGTCTGTGGTCGGCCGGTGAGGAAGTCCAGGACCCAGCTGCTCAGGTGTGTGTTGAGGCCCAGGTGGTGCTCAGCTCCAGCTTGGTGGCAAGTTTATGGGGGGGGGATGGTATTGAAGGCGGAGCTATAGTCTATGAATAGCATCCGCACATAACTGTCATGCTGGTCGAGGTGTGTCAGGGTGGAGTGGAGGGCTAGTGACACTGCGTCCTCCGTCGACCTGTTTGCCCTGTATGCAAATTGGTGGTTGTCTAAGGAGGGGGGATGCTGTTCTTCAAATGCCCCAGTACCAGACATTCGAAGCACTTCATCACCACTGGTGTCAGCGCCACTGGCCGATAGTCGTTGAGGGACCTGATGGCTGATTGTTTTGGGACAGGGATGATTGTGGCTGTCTTGCTGTCTAGTGGGGACGGAGGCCTGCAGCAGGGAGGTGTTAAGCAGGTCTGTGAGCACCGCAGTCAGCTCCGCTGCACAGTGCTTGAGAATCCGCCCTGGTACTCCGTCGGGTCCAGTAGCTGCTGTGCGCGCTAGGGTGAGAGGAAGAGTGTCCCGAAAATCTACATGTTTTTTTGTGATGTGATTCGTGTCAGGTTGCTCTCTAGCAGTTTTTAACAAGAAATGAAGACCAAGTGTACCTAAGTGTATACTTCTTCCTGCTCCTTTTCAGGCATATTTATTGTATTTCCATGCTTTTCATTTTGTTTTGTATGTGGATGTCTGAAATAAACTAAATCAAATCAAATCAAATCAAACCAGAAAAGTAGTATAATAGGAGATCTGACGTGGCCTGTGCTGGTGGATAGGCTCTCACTGACCGCGGACTGCTCTCCGCTCCTGACGTGCCGTCTGCTGTTACTTTGGTTATATGATTTAGTTAATGGAGGGCTGTCAGTTTAGTGTTTTGTTTGTTTGATCAAAGTTTAGAGGGGCCGGGGTATAGTTTAGTCGGAGGAAGTCCTGGGCAATAATGCAGTCCAACTGTGGCTGCCCCAGGCTTCCTCCTGTTTTCCTTTACTTTCACAGTCCGCCGGTAAAAGTGAGTTTTGGGATTGCTTTAATAAACTTACACTATTGTTTAAGCGTTAACCTTGGTTTTCGTCTGGTTTATTTAATGGTTACTGGCCGATTAACGAGCCTGGTATGGTCGGCCGTAACAAGCATGATGACATCTGATCCATGGCTGATTAGTGCAATGTTAAGTGTTATTAAATTAACAGTAAAACAAGAAACAATAAAATATATCTGAAATATTTTTTTAGAGTGGCCTTTTCATTGGTTTAAGGAAGACACAATATGTAGTGTATGTTCATGTCATGCAATGTGCTGTTAAAGGAGGTAGATGAAGCTAAATAAAGACAACCTATTTCATATTAATCATTCTGCTCATTGATTGGTCACCGTCTGAGAAAGATTTACTATATATACTGTATATGAGGCAAAATACAAGAAATGAATGCAGAGTCAGTAGAAATAAAACTAATGTTGTATGATATATGGCTCAATAGCTGATCCTAATTCCAAAACTATCCTCCCATCTCCCATTTGAGTTGAGTTTGAGTTTCTGCTGGCGAGCTCCAAAGTGATAGCCTGGAAATCCAGATCCACATCTAGAACTATAGAGGGTCTGGCCACGATCAATAAACCTTCCCAACTCAAGGGGCGGCACCTACGCGTTCATTTCAAATACCGCTGCACGCACTTGGATAGCAGTACGACCAATCAGAGCAATGAACAAGGAGATGTATCAAGCCCTGTTGTTTAGCGAACTGCGGGGTTAACTGGTAAATTAAACTTTTGCCGTGATCGGTCAGCAAAACAGAACATTCTTCTTTCTTACTAATGAAATATTTGATAGCCATCTTCCAAATCGTAAAGTGTCGAGGCCAAAGCCGTCTCAAACTCGAACAACGTATCCGCATCCATATGTATTGTTTACTATCACGGCTTCGACGGCGCATGCCCAGCATTGTCGTCATCCCAGAGCCCCATACATAGGGCTCTGGCCCGCCCATATCAGATAGAACGATTTGATTGGCAGGTCGGATTTTTACGACATTAATTAGTTAATGAGCTCCAATGGATCGTGTCCAGACCAACAGGCTGAGCAATTTAAATTTGCCAGTGGAGGGGAAAACAAGTTCTACTTCTTATTGGGAATTAATCAGGTTGTTTTTAGAAAGTTCAGTTACATCACACATTTGATCCACTTCTTGACACATTTTTGCTCAGGGCTCTGTTTCAGAGGAGTGAGAAGAGCAGGAGAGCATGTGTGAAAGACGATAATTGGGAAGAGTGAGGGAGGAGGTAGGGCTGCTCATCATAGGCCAAGGGCAGGGACAATTTGGGTGAACAAAAAAAACACATACCATGCATTCCAAATCACATACTTTTTCTTTTTACCACACTACATACTAAAGTACAGAAGAGTTTTAGGGCCACAGGAGGGGAAAAAAATCAGTAAGGAAGAATTTTTTTCATTATGTCAAGAAATGTCAAGAATAAAGACGAATACTCCAAAATGCTGTTATAGTTAGTGGGGCATGTATGTCTTTTCAACATACTACAATTGATGTGCTTGAATTGAGACATCCTAAATCTTTTTTCTGGCATACTAAATAGTAGGGAGGTATGGGGATTGGAATGCAGGAACAGTGAAAGATGGAGGCAATTACAGACAGTGATAAAGATTGTTTCATGTTCCAGATTTTCCCTCAGATTATTTATTTTGGGATGAAGAGAAAGTTTAATGTGCACATTAACAGACAGAACATACAGTGCTGTCAACAATAAGACAAATCCAACTCCAAATCTACAAGTCGATATATTGAGTATGAGCTTCTTATTTTTTTCAAATGCTCTCCAACATGCTGCACCATACCTATACCTTTTAAACTACATTATGTATTATACATGTGTCTGACCTGGCATGATCCGTGGAATATTGCGTAACAGCGATATCAAACCTAACATCAGTGGAATAAGCTACTGCTGCTGACTGAGCTGGAAGGAGGAGGAGAGCAAAACATTGTGAAGAATTTCAGATGATGTTTTTCTATCCTGTATTATGCAAGCCCATGCTTTGGGAAGGGAGACCTTCAGAGGTTTCTCTCTCTCTCTCTCTCTCTCTCTCTCTCTCTCTCTCCCCATTTCCTGTGATAAGTTTGCCTCCTGGTGGCGTTTTGGTGCAACTGTCCCTATACCATCATTTTCAAATCAAAACCCTTCAATTTCTGTCTTTTTTTTTTGAAAAAGGAAACATCAGCTAATTTAGCAGAGTCTTAGAGCCCTATTGCAGCAACTTAGAAAAATGCTGTAACAGTACATCATGATAATCATGTTGTGGCTGCTGTTTGGGCCTACTTGATTCTGTCATATAATATATATTGTTTTATTTGTGTTGTCTGACTTGTTGACTAGTTTGTGACTATTTTAAAAGGGCATTTAAATACAGTTTGTTTAGGTTGCTTACTTTCTTCCCCAATAATACCAGCTCAATAGGATTTAACACTTGTATTTCATTTTTAAAGCTTCCATTTTGGATCACGTATTATTCTACTTATTATATTTGATTTTAAAGTGTAAAGAGGGTAGCACTTTATCCATGTGCTTCTTCTACTCATTTCTTTCGAGCAGACATGCAATGTAAGTGTTAGCATAGGTTTTTTGAACACTACCTGCCATAAAATGTGACTCTTAGTTGACAATTTCAGAATCAGGCTGTGTTTGAAAAGCCATACTTACATCCTCCCTCCTTCATACTCAACATGTATATACTCCATACGGTCTACTTAGCAATCTATTGTGTATGCAAGGTTCGAATTTCTTCTTCTTCTTATAAGATTGCGGTCTTTTAGACGCTGTTTGGCGTATTACCGCCCTCCACAGTTTAAATATAGAGCTAGATTTTTACATACAGTCCTTTGTTGTGCAGGATATGCAGAAATTTGAATAAAGAATTAAAAAACCTTTCTTGTCGTTTGAAAAGACATAATGCATTGTGGGGCGGTTGAGTAGGAAAAGTATCCAATCGATCCATACACAAAATCTTCCCGGAAGTTAGTATTCATCCGGGCATTTCTCGCCTACCCAAACTGGCATACACAACCGTCACATACTCAAATTGACGTCAAAATGAGTATGAGTAGGATGTAAGTATGGCTTTCCGAACACAGCCTCAGTGTTGCTTTTTTAGGATTCATCAAACACTGAATCTGTCCATTGTGTGGTGGACAAGCAACAAGTTGACCGCTGGAGGGCAGTCACATCCAGGTGACTTCAAATGGTCCCGGACTGGTGGTTGACATATTTCTCATGTCACTTGCTGTCAGCAGGTGTCTTCTGCACCTCACACAAACATTTAATTAGTTCTAGTCAAACTGTGGGATGACAGCACGGCCCAAGAGAGGAGGAGTGGAGCTTTCTGAGAGACCTTCTGACTAATATTAGCTTTTGTGACAGAATTTTCCCATCTAGCTAACAACTCCTAGTCTGCCCAGCAAGGCAGTGGGAGTGAGCAAGGGAGACACAACAATCCACAACACTGACAGGAAAAGATATGGAGAGATGCTTTAAGTCCTTTGTGTTGTATTGCTGCATGCATGGTCGCAAAACACAAAACAGGCACACACGGATACAATATAATAATAATAATAATAATAATAATAATAATAATAATAATAATAATAATAATAATAATAATAATAATAATAATAATAATAATAGTATCTTTATTTATATAGCACCTTTAAAAACAATGGTTTACAAAGTGCTTTAACAAAATGCATACAAGCAAGTACAATCAAATAAATACATACTAATCCAAAAAACACGTATACAAAAAGATACACATACTCATATATACACACAACAAATCAAACAAGATTAATAGGTGCTAGGATAAGAAGACATTGAGGAAGAGAATAAAAAGAATAAATAGAAGGCATCACGTAAAAGAAAGTCTATAAAAATGTGTTTTAAGAAGTGATTTAAAAGAGGAGGTAGAATATATTTTTTAACATTTCATTAAAAGATGCTCCACTTTCTACTAGTCATAATTCATCCTTAGTTATGTCCAGTGAGAAACATCTGGGCATCAGCCAGATAGACTTAAGTGACGGGAGGTGAAGGTGATAACTATCCAACAGAGATCAAGTTTGTCATAAAGTCTGTGTTGTTTTGTGCACCTCCTTGCATTTCTTTTTACTTACACATACATTTGTAAAGAAAAAAACAACTATTCCTTTTCAGAAGAAACGCAAGTGTCGATTCATCTGCAGTGCTGCTTCACCAATACATAAGTTCTCATGGCCAAACCTTAGCATATGAATGATCGCCTTTTACTGTAATGGACAACATAATACTAAAGTGGATCACGATTCACGAATAAGATAAACTAATGAAAAAAAAAGTCGACTTTCTGAAGGAGATCGTTCCAGCGCTTGTGTGCTCTCATCATTCAATGAAACATGGCTGGAATCATCCGATTTGAAAAAGGCTCCGAGTCCTTTATGCAATTAACAATCTTGGATAAATATTGATGAAAGAACACATGAGACATGAGATGAAAGAGTTTTTTCTGACAGCTCCCTTTCCTTGACAGTTTTGTTCTGCTTTTTGAAAGCATTCAGAAGGGAATCTTCGCCTGTGTGTGTGTGTGTGTGTGTGTGTGTGTGTGTGTGTGTGTGTGTGTGTGTGTGTGTGTGCGTGTGTGTGTGTGTGTGTGTGTGTGTGTGTGTGTGTGTGTGTGTGTCCGTGTGCGTCTGTGTGTGTGTGTGTGTATGTGCGCTGTGCAGATCAAACGGTGGTAAAGGGGATTGGATGTCGTGTGTTATCTCAGACGTGTCTGTCAAAGTCGGTGGGAGGGATTAGCACTGCTGGTGGAGACAAAATACCATCTAAAAAGGGAGAGAGAGGCAGGTGGGAGTGTAGACACACACACAAACACACGCCGACACGCACACACACACACACATGCATGTTCACACGCACTACAGAGACACACATAGAAAGTCAGACAGACAGACACACACTCACACACAAACAGGTGGGTCACTATGAATGTCACAGACCTGCCTGTCCTCCTTTCGTCTGCAGCTGCATGGCCATGGAGTTGCTGATAATGGTTTGCACGCACACACACACACACACACACACACACACACACACACACACACACACACACACACACACACACACACACACACCATAACCAGATATTCACATATTTTCCCATCCATGACAAAGCTGGATTGTTAACACTAGTGAATGGGGCAGGTCATATGTCATAAAGAGGCAACCTCTCATTGAGAAATATGTCTACAGCTCTGTCAAGCTGCTTACACTAACATGCGCTTAAAGATGAGAAGGTAAATTGTGCATTTACTTAATAAAAATGTTTTTAATTAAAAGGTATATACCATTGTACAATGTGAGTGTTACAAAAACTACTTTAATGATGCTGTAAAACCTCCTTGTACCTAGAAAAGGCTAGTGGTTTTAGACATAGCCGTCACATTCTGGGACTGTGAGGACACAAAAAAAAAATATATATATATATATATATATTTCGCCTCCGTGAGAACACTGCAATCAGGTGTGTGTGGCACTGATTGGCTAATTGAGCCCAGGTGTGAAGAGGTTATATACGCCCTGAGACCCCCGTGCTCTGTGCTGCTCATTGTCTCACCTTCAGAGGTAGTGAGAGGTTGTCTCCGAGTGCTCTCTGTGTTAAGTGTTGCAAAGTCAACTGTTTAACTTGTGTATCCTTTCAGTTGCTTGGCAGCGGTGGTTTTTTTTCTTGCTTTAGTTTGCTATATTAAAAGGTAGCCTGTGTGGCCCTTTACAGCTTTGTGCAACTTTCAGACACCCCTCGGTCCACACCTGTGTCCCCCCCCCCCCCCCCAACCCCCAGTCATTACAGGGACAGCAGGAGCTCTGCTGGGCTAATGTTTGTTTTTGCATTGGGAAAACACAAAAAACAATGTTAACAGGCTCTGCTTTGAAAAGACTGTCTCACTGGACTCCGGCTTTGAAAGCAGGTGCTGGTAATATGGTAATACTGATGTGGCCACACTGTTTAGACACATGTAACAGTATAACTACACAAAAGCTGCATCTGGTGTCTAACAACCCCCACCTGCTGCTTCCCTTTGCATTATATAACAAGAGATAAAAAGGGCAAAACACGGCATTAACATGGAACTCAATTCAATCAAACACAGCCAGGTGATCAAAAGGCTATGCTATATATACACACACACACACACACACACACACACACACACACACACACACACACACACACACACACACACACACACACACGGACGGGTGGATGTAGGTCTTTCTGCATACATAAAACCTGACTGCAGTTCTGTCTTGTGCTGTTGTGGCTCACTGCTATAATTAGAACAAGGGACGATAAGCATTCAAAGGCTTTGAAGCTCTTATCAGGAGCAGCCAAAAGGCAGATGGGGACACGCACAGACATAGGCACCGGCGCTAACACACACACACACACACACACACACACACACAACCTCCCTTTATGTAATATCCCTATGTAGGGGTGAGGAGGGAGCGTATTCACAGAACAGAAATGCTGATCTGGACAGTTTCTTAAAATCCAACATTAATCAACATTAACTGTCTGCTCTGATTAGACTAAACTGTTACTCATTACAGTAATGTTGCTTGGTGACAGTAATGTTCTGACATATTCAGCTGTGATTAATCCTCTTGCGGTCCCATCTTCAAAGAAACCATATTGTTACCATGTACGTACTGTTCAAAGACACATAACTTTAAGGAGGGTGTTAGTTGTAAAACTAGCAGAGGCTGGTACTACGTCTACGGTGCCCTTCATCTCTACCATTGTGTCCTTGAGCAAGACACTTAACCCCAAAAACTGCTTCAGAGGCGCTGTACTGGGGCGACCCTGTGCTCTGACACCCTCCGAAGAGTGGTAACTTGAGAGGGGATATGCGAAAAGACACATTTCAATGTATCCATTGACTAATAAAGTAACTTAACTTAAAAAAACTCTATAGGCACCATCAAAAGTGTGTGAAAGATGATAATCTCAAGGTGAAGTGGTGGCACGTTTTTTTTTTTTTGTCAAATTGTGTAAATTTCTACTGCAAATACTGTCACAAGGGACACAAAACAACTTGATTCAAAAATATTTTTAAAAATGTAGGCCGAGAGTTCAGGGAGTGCAGATGTTGTGATACATTTTAGTACAGATGAGGTGACACTACCTTTCATTACCACCAGGCTGTGCCCTTGTCTAGATGTTAAGCATAGATTTTATTTTCAAAAATCTGCCGTGTGTGTGTGTGTGTGTCTGTGTGTGTGTGTGTGTGTGTGTTTGTTAGATTGTGTTTAAGTGTACTTAAGTGTGTGCATTCTTAGACAGAGTTGATCTTCAATGCCAAATCCTTGCTAGACAATACCCACACTTCATAAAAGGGCTCAAGTACTATAGATAGTACCAGGACACACACACACACACACACACACTCTCTCTCCCTCTCTCTCTGCTTGTCATCAACCCCTGCCTTTGATGGCATGCTGTCTAGTCCAACCAACCTGCTTTGTTCTTCCCTCAACTCTCTAGACACACAGGGGAAGGTCCTTTTCATTTGTCTAAATTAAGTGTAAATAACAACCGCGACGAGGGGTATTGTCTCCTTATACACAGACGTTTTTATTTTTCATCCACATTGATCAAAGCATTAACTTAGCAATCGGAAACGAGCAGAACATCAGTTCAAATTCCAATATTATTTAAAGGGTTTTGCATTATTCATTGGGAAATGTTTCTGGTTTGATCCATCTGAAATCCATGTCTGTTTAAAGGGCTGTGTGTACCTGTCCTGCAGAGCCATCTCATACATTAAAGGTGCAGTAAGCGGAATGGTTCTTTTAGCTAACTTCCTGTCAGTTACTGCAGTTAGCAGTCCCCTCGCTCGTCCCTACGTCACCACATTAATGCACTGCGGTCTTCAAGCAGCGAGTTATCTAGCATCATCTCAGATCCATAAGTGTGATAAAAACGTGATAAAAACCATCAAAACAGACATTGGCAAGGATTTTTACCTGCTCCGCCATTGCCATCTGTCGCTCTGGCGTGCACCGGCAGTGAGACCATGAGTGAGACGGGTGTCGGTTTGTAGCGTTCTCTCTTCTGATTTGGATATTAATTTCGGGATCGCCAAAAAGTTTATTTGCCGATTACATGCAGTGCAGCTGACTGAGAGATCGGCTTTATGAAATGCGCACATTATGTAAGTGATCACTGTATGAATAAAGAGCGATTTAACACTTATATTAACATAAATAAACCGCTCACTTCACCTTTAACATTTGAAGATGGATAGCATTACATCAGTCAAAACCGGACGTCAGATTCCATCCATTCTGTCTTTTGGTATATATTAGATCAAATACAAGATAAATGTGCTTCCACGCACACCCTAATTTCCCTTTGCTAAATGGTGCAGCTATAGCTGTTAAGGTTCACACGCAGGTTCAAATCCAATGTGTGTCCACAGTCAGGAAGGCCTGGAGTGCTGTTTACACAGTAGGGAGATTCCTGCTCCGTAGGACTGGAGTGTTGAGGCTTTGATGCTCAATAGGAGCTACTGAAGGAGAGAGTTGGCTTGGAGTGAGTCAGAGATTCTACGTGATGAGGACCCCTCTCTCTTTGGAGAAACTTTGGATTGCTCCTCTTGGAAGGTTCAGAACAATATGGGTAACAGATGTTCTAGGTTGTGTTTTCTTTTGTCTGTGGGCTTATCGTGCCCACAGGCCAGAGGCACTGTGATCCGTCCCGGTTTCTTTGAATTTCTGTGTACAATTTGAAAGATAGAAACAGTAGATTTTGCATTCAATTTCTGTAAAGTAAATCTCATTGACTTGGATTAAGTTGCAATGTCAAACATTTTTTAGAAGCTCGCCACATAAGGTAACATGTTTTCAACGGTTGCAGGTGTGAGTCCAACTCAAAAAACTGAGACATTATTCATAAACTATACCTGTTTAACCATAACCAAACACAACTCCCCTTTTTAACTTCAATGCTATAGCAGTCCCTTTTCAGCTCCTCTCTAGCCTCTGGCTGTTGTATTTTCTCTGAGCCAGAGATCAGGGAGCGCTCCACAGTTCTGCGGCTGCTGGCCAGCTGGCTGATACTTTTCTATCAACTGGTGGCTATCTAACTTCCCCTCCCTCCCACATCCTCCCTCCCCCCTTTTTTCTCTCCCTCCCACAATCACATCAACTAAAAAAAAACCCAGTTACAGATACACATCCACACACACATTTTTCAATTCAATTCAGTTCATTTAAGAAGGGGACAGTGAACATTAATAAAACACATTATCATACATGGGTTAAAAATGCCAGAATAAGCAAAGAGGCTATTTTTCATCTGTAGTCCCCTGACATTTACAATGGTAAAAGAAAATACAATTAAAGAAGAAAAAAAAAACATAAACATGACAGAACCCCAGAGCACAAAACAGGGCTTCACAGAACAAACAGAACTGACTGACTAAGGTAGAACAACACAACACAAAACACCAGTGGAAAAAAATAAAAACATAGTGTGTTGACCACATTCACAACAAATGATTTTAGTGCTGACATGTATATGTATTGATCAACCATTGTCTTAACTGCTGAGTAAACGATTTGTATGTGTTTAGTTCCCTGATATGTCGTGGGATTGAATTCCATTCCTTTGCTCTTTTGATGAACCAGGCTGACTGACTAAAAGTGCCATTCTGTGTGCCTCTTACCTTTTGATTTATTTTTATAAGAATTTGGATTATTGTATTTCTTTGTTCATCAAACAATTATTTAAATTAAACCATGTGATGAAAAATCATTCTTTGGTTCTACTGTTGTTGTACCCCAAGGGGACACGATTTTTTGTATTCTTATTTTTATTTATTTTTAAGATTCACTCGTGTTTTAATCTTTATAAATGGATTGTATTTGATAACTGCAAATAATGATTTCCATCTGACATGCAGTACTATAAAGAATATAGAGCAAACACTAAATGAGTAGAAGTACAAGTACCTCAGAATTGTACTAAGGTAAAGTGGCTACAGGGCTTGAGTAAATGTTTTCTTTACACAATACAGTGAAGTTCTGTCACTTCTATAGTCTCTGCAAACTTGTACATGTAAAAATGGCTGTCTCTGTCCAGATATCAGACATTATCCTTGTCATATTCAACAGCAGGGGGCGCCATTGCATCCATCAATCCCCTCTCTTTCTCTGCCATTGAGTCTTTGTATTTTCCCCTCTCTTAAAGCTGGAACACATGACATCAAGCCCTACGTCCTCCCATGTGACTAACTATAGTCCTCACCCAGGGGTGAGGAGTCATCCAAGGAAAACAAACCAAAGCAACCAAAAGTCTCTATTACTGGAATGTGGCTTTGTTACACCCACACTGATCCAAAGTACCATCTCTTCCACAGGTGCTGCAAATATGTGGAGGAGTATGCTGGTAAAGTTAACGTAGCTTTATGGTTTTTATTTAATTGGCTCTAACCAGAACATATAAACCCAGGGGAGGAAAAAGTGAGCACTTCAATGTACTGTCAGAATCTCAGGTCTTTAAGCTCCTGTGTGGTCAGGTATTTTGGCCCATGCTTAAATGGTCTTTTATCAAGACACCAGTTGCCTGCCAGCTCTGTGGATTAGCCTGACCTCTGACCCCAGCTGTGCAGCAGCCGATCAAACAGAGAAGCAGCACTGACTTCGCTTCTAAAGTTATTCATGTCAGAATTCAAAGATGTGTATCAAAGATATCACAAATATGTGAACTAAATCACAGCTGATAAAAAGGCTGCTTTCAACGATCACGCAGCCCAAAATCATTGGCTCCAATCAGGTTTGATTTGTTGCTCTTGTGCAGTAGCATCACATAACATACGGCAGGCAAAGCGGCACAGCCTGGCTTAGCAGACAGATCACACGGCTACAGCTAATGTGGATCCTGTTATTGCTAGGGCACCCAGAGGAGCATTTTAGCCCCGCAGTGGGCCTCCCTCGCTCGGCAGCTATCGTCCCACATCAGCCCTGGGCTCCTTGATGTGGTTTGGGAGGACATGACGGGGCCGAGCGGGGCCCAAAGTGATCAGTCGCGCAGTAACATCTGAAACCCATTTCCCCACAATTAAAGAGAGACAGAAACTATCAGGACCAAACATCGCCCGTTTCCACAGCATCAAGTCAAACATTTGCATGTGTGTGTGTGTGTGTGTGTGTGTGTGTGTGTGTGTGTGTGTGTGTGTGTGTGTGTGTGTGTTAGTTTGTGTGAGAGAGCTGTTCCTCCCCTCCACAATTACTCACATACACACTCATACGCATACTTCTCTCCCACCCTAAACAGTGACAGAGCATTTCCAAATGTGTTTACTTACAAAGAAAACCACTAGCCACCAGAAAAATAAGATAACAAGACCGATGCGGATAGAAATGGGTATACATATAAATGAAGGGAATGGATAAAGTGTCATTGAGTGCTACTCTCTTCATTTCACCTATAGCGTCACATTCAAAGAGTTGGCACCGCAGAGAGATCATGTGAGACCTCACCCACAATACGTCAGTAAAATGGTGCCCTGTCTGAGATTCCTCTTCACAGTGTGTGTGTGTGTGACTGTGTGTGAGCGTGTGCGTGTCTGTGTGTACATTAGCAGGCTATGCGTGTTGAGTTGCTCCGTCTGGATGCTCATCGGACATCAAACACAATATGGCAGCAACTGGAATTGAGCTGATTGCTATCTCCAAATGTAATCAAACCAATTCAACCCACTAAAACGCGGGCACACACTCTCTCCCTCTCCACTATCCCTGACTCACACACACACACACACCCACATGCACGCACGCACGCACGCATGCACACACACACACACACACACACACACACACACATCCTCTCCTACTCCAAAAGAACCCCAGAGTTAAGGCTGCACTCCTTCCACTCCAGTGCCTCCTCCCTGGTTCAGATCATTGGTCATGATGGGCTCGCCATGTCCTTGGCTCGGGGATGCAGGGCACAGGGTGCTGCTCTTTGCTGTGGTATCAGTGGTCGGCCATTTTACAAACATCCTACATCCGAGAGAGAGGGAGACCTGTCAGTGAAGTTCCTATCCGATAGAGCCAAGAACGGCAGCTTCCCATGACCCTCAGCTTTCGGTGCGTCGGTTTAGGTTGACCTACAGTGAACCCCCGAAAATGACCTGTCGGAGCTTGTCTGGTATGAATGAGCCATGAATATGATAATATCTTACTTGTACTTATCACAATCTCTGTTTTTTTGGGGTGGGGGGTTGAGTTGCCCCTGTGTTGTCTGATTGTCTTTGGCTCAGTGGATCCCAATAATGACCTTGGTTCCCCTGTGTGTGTGTGTGTGTGTGTGTGTGTGTGTGTGTGTGTGTGTGTGTGTGTGTGTGTGTGTGTGTGTGTGTGTGTGTGTGTGTGTGTGTGTGTGTGTGTGTGTGTGTGTGTGTGTGTGTGTGTGTGTGCGCGCATGCGTGTGTGTGTGTGTGCACGTGTGTGTTTGTGTTTGTGTGTGCGTGCGTGTTGGTAATAGAGATGGATTGTATGTGTGAAGCAGAGATTTGCTTTGAACTTACTACTTGATCAATGACATGTATACGCTAACTGACACAAAGGACCAATGTATTTTTCTACTCAGAGAAAAAACTGACAAAGATCATTTATGGTTTCTGAATCTTGGACGTTAAAGGTTTAGTCGACAGTTTCAGATTTGTTGTCGACTTGGCCTTTATGAAAAATATCTGTGAGAACATCAGACCTTGTCAAATCACCCTTTTTTATTCCCCAATGACAATGAGCGAGTATGACTGTGTGTGTGTGTGTGTGTGTGTGTGTGTGTGTGTGTGTTTTTGAACTAAGTAGCGTTTTGTTGGCTCCCACATAACAGTAGAGTAGACTATACAATCTGTTACAGCACACCACAGCAACTGAACGAGTGGCATGTGAGGAGGTTAAGAGGACAGAGAGACAGGTTGACAGAGAGAGAGAGAAATAAGGAAGTAAAGTCGGAGGTATAGCGATAAAGCCGGAGGGGCCAGAGTCAAACCAGACACATAGAAGCAGAGACATCATAGAGAGCTTTGTGATTAAAAAAAGCATGAAAAGGAGAGAGAGAAGGCAACAGATTGACAGACAAGAGTGGAATACAGAGACAGAGCCAAATCATCATTGTTTGATTCCTTGCTAAGACAAGCAAGTCAGAGGTATCCAGGAGTGAGCGCTGTACTTTCATTGGCCCTGTCTGGAAAAACCCTAACACAGGGAGAGAGTCATTCCTTAACCTTTAAACCTTTTGTAACTTGGCAACAAGTAGCTATCATCTCCCATTTGCCAATTTGCTCTGAAAAACAGAGAATCCAAACTAATCTGTTAGGGGGATGGATTAGGAGGGGTTTGCTTGAAGCGCTCCATGCGAGGGTCAGACGTTGAGGGGATGATTAAGATGTACTATAACCAAGACGGAAATACTGTGGCTTCAAAGACACACCCACAGGCATGCATGTCTGTACAGTATGTTCAAACAATGAAAACGATTTCGAAAACATATTGAGTAGGCTGTATACGTCATACAGTCTAGCTAGCCTAGCTTACTACAAATAATCGAAATAGTAGGAGCTATTTGTCCAAAGCTAAGAAAAAACACCTACCAGTGCCTCTTATGCTCACTAATGATTTTCATTTGTAAAAACACGAGTATAATAACGAACAGTTGTGTTAAACTCGTTACAATTGTGGCCTTTAGGCAAAGGCAGCTGCTGTCAGTCATATGTGATATTATTTTTCATAGTTTTTGACCAGATAAGAATGCATACCTGTTTTGCAGAGAGTATGGAGATGAACTTTCTTTGCGCATGGTGTTCCACCTGTGGTGTTAACCTCTGCACAGAGAGGGCCCCTTTTGGAATAGTCATATGAAACAGATTTACCTGGCCAGAGCAGGGTATGGAGAACTGCCCAGAGACGAGGAAGGAAAGAAAGAAAGAAAGAAAGAAAGAAAGAAAGAAAGAAAGAAAGAAAGAAAGAAAGAAAGAAAGAAAGAAAGAAAGAAAGGGTGAGAGAAGATCCTCTGAGGGCAGCAGCTCTGGTTTCATCCAACTACTGATGCTGACTGGCAGCCATGTCAAAGGCTCAGAAGTCAAACGATGCTGATTCTCAAGTTCATCTTTAGGGCATGTCAAAGTAAAGCTTATTCATGCTTTTTGGAGGGCCAGGAATGTGCAAACACGTATTGCAGGCACACACAAATACAGAAATGTGCAGACGCAATTTCCAAAATATATAATATATACCCTTAAGGATTTTAAACGTGTATGGACGCACACACACACACACACACACACACACACACACACAGACACACACACACACAAACACACACACTGTACTTTGTCATGACATTTGGGCTGTCAGTATTTAATGAGCAGTAAAAACTTTCAGGGTTATTATTCTATTTCAGGGTTATCATCCACACATACTTGGGAGGGGATTAAACGTAATTACTGATAAGACATCATCTAAAGATTATCTCTGTGATGTACGGCGGGTACAGTCAGGCTTACCTTTGGAAGGACTCTTAGCTGATAGATTCATGATAAAGTTTACAACAGATGAATGAATACTGTGGTCAGTAAGCATGGAAATCAAGAGGTTCTCCTTCTTCCATAAACCTGTTTCCTGCTTTGCACTAAACTTAAAGCATTAAATATCCCTTTTCATTTATTTATTTCATTTTATTTAGGATCCCCATTAGTTTTTGCCGTAGTAACAACTATTCTTCCTGCAGGTCCACACAAAACCCAACACGAAATATCCAAATTGAGACATTAACAAAGAAAATGGCCAAATGTTTTCATGGTACGGCCAAACCACTTATTAAACGGAACAATTGGACCATTGAAAATCAACTGTTTTGGTGAATCTTGTTGCTATCCATCTCGTCCTTACTTATTTTCCTCATGAATACTGTTGGCCGTGACAGTTGTCACGACATAAATTAAAAATGATTATGACACTGTAATCAACAGTATATTAATATTTTTAGTATATACATTCCTAGAAATGTTAGAAGTATCCACCAGGATCCAAGGGGGTTTGGTCAGAGAACTGGTTTATGGGCAACACTCTACAATAAGGTACACACAATTGTAGTAACTACTACATAGATATGCATTACCTACTACATAGGTTCAGTAAGCAGAATGGTCAGTTTAGCTAACTTCCTGTCAGTGACTGCAGTTAGCAGTCCCCTCCCTCGTCCCCACGTCACCACATTAATGCACTGCGGTCTTCAAGCAGCGAGTTATCTAGCATCATCTCAGATCCATAAGTCTGATAAAACATGATAAAAACCATCAAAAGAGACATTGGGAAGGATTTTTACCTGCTCCGCCATTGTAGGCACATACACATTCACCCATCTGTCGCTCTGCGAGTGCACCGGCAGTGAGACGGGTGCCGGTTTGTAGCGTTCTCTCTTCTGATTGGTTATCAGTAGTGGGATCCCCGAAAAGTTTATTTGCCGATTACATGCAGAGCGAGTGACTGAGAGACCGGCCTTCTGAAACACGCGCACTATATATGAGTGATCACTGTATGAAAAAAGAGCGATTTAACACTTATATTAACATAAATAAATTGCTTACTTCACCTTTAACTACTACATAGATACGCATTACCTACTACATAGGTTATGCATATAAAAAAGAACCAATTACATAGGTTTTTTTTGGTAAGAACTACATAGATATGCATTACTTAGGTAGCTCTAAGTAGGTAAGCTCTTACCAGTGAGGTGGGTGCTTGGATTCTTGGTGACCTTGTTGGTATAGATCATCCAGTGCATAAAGCACCCTGTATGGTCAGTAAGGTAAGATAAGATAATACTTTATTGTCTGTTTTCACAGGAATTTGACTTGCAGGAGAAGCTCCCAACAATTGTACATAAAAACATGACGCTACATTAAAAACATAAACAACAACAATGAATAATACATATGATGGGGTAATGCATACTGTATGTATTAGTTACTACAAACAACCAATGTAGTAGGTAATGCATATCTATGTAGTAGCTACTACAATTGTGTGTACCTTATTGTAAAGTGTATGTGTAATGATTCTTTGCCCCTGTGGTGCGTTTTATGGCCTCAAAAAACAAAGCAGCCCCAATAAATGTAAATGTATGAATAAGTATAAATGAGGTTAATCAGTTTTAGTAGCCTATGTTTTTAGTACTGCTATATGTAGAATGTCTTCTCTCAAACACTATGTAGGCCATACAGGGTTGTACAGGAGAGAAACGACACACACACAAGGATGGGACATCTTTACAAGATGGAATAAATCACCCACTTTAGGTATTTTCGCTCGGAACATGCTGTGTCACGCTGAGTTAATTTTTTTACTGTGACTTTAATGTGAATTTCTGGTGTCTGTGCACTGCTGCCAGGGCAACTATGACATGTTCATGAGGAAGGGAACATAATATATAGGGTGAGAAAATAAGGTACATTGTCCACTCAAAATACTCTGCTGGTGTGAGGCAGAGACCAAATGGCTGCAACATACTGTAGTGTCATTTGTTACATGCGTGTTGTGTTTCACAACATTGCACTCCAATTTATGCTCATTATCCCTCACGTGTCATCTATAACATTGACATTACATCACTTGGAGAGACAGGGGGGGGGGGGCATGGTCAGTCCTTTATACTGAATGGTCCTTGCCTGGGCATGTTTTCATCCATCCCCTGTCCCCTCTACACTGAGCTGTAATGCCTGTGTGTGGCCTGCAGAGGGAGCAGTTCCCTATGCTCTTCTGGTCTCTCTACCACAGCTGGCTCTAACACCTGCTCTCCACATGTCTTTGTCCTGCAAAAGGAGAGAAAACCAGCTTGACTTTCAAACTTTTGCGGTACTTCTTCGAACACACTCTCTCTGTCTCTCTCTCTCTCTCTCTCTCTCTCTCTCTCTCTCTCTCTCTCTCTCTCTCTCTCTCTCTCACTACTGCTCTTACAAAGGCAACCTTCTTTGTGAACTCTTTTCACCTTTCTCTTCTCACCTCTCTCTCTCTCTCTCTCTCTCTCTCTCTCTCTCTCTCTCTCTCTCTGCCTCTTCTTTTCCATCGTGCCGTTACTGTTTACACAACTCTTTATTGCACCCATGTCGATTGGAAGGCCGAGGTGAGCTGAAGGCACCGAAACATCACTTTCCCTGTCAGAATGGAAGAGACACAAGGGAACCTCTTCACCTCACTCCCCTCCCCATGTGCCCTGTCCACGCTCAATAAAGCCTTCTTAAGCCCACAGCGACGAGGTATTTGGTTTTCATGCCTTTTTTATGCACTTCAGCACCTGAAGTGCATCGTGGCTGAATTGTGTAATTAGTATATTTTCTTTGGGGATATAAAAAGAAAAAAGGAGGGAGTTGCCACACGCAAATGTTTTATTATGAGTCACATAGTGATTCAGAGAAAAAATATAAGTCTTAACTTGAACAATGGATACATTTTTTTTACATGTAGCACTGTAAGTGGTTTCTGTCTTGGCAAAAGGTAACAGAAAGTCAGTGAAGTGTGCTGTGATTCTAGGTTTTTTGGAGTGTAAATCTTTTACCTCTCGGTGCAATTATCCCCTGTGTGTTTGTAGTAAATCTGCATGCATATGGCCCAGGCTTTGAAGACACAGCTACTAATTCCCTAACCCTGTAAGAGAAAGAGAGGGAGGGAGGGAGGAGGGAGAGAAGAGAGAGGGAGGAGGGAGAAGGATACAGCAGAACCCCTGCTGAAAAAACCCTAAAAATAACTTTTTAGTCAAATTCAGTGAATATCTCCTCATGATCCGCAACCTATCAGTGCTTTGTGCTCGCAGAAAGAAAATCCATTGTTAATACACAGCCTAGGCTCTGTAAACTAGTATGTAAACAAAGGCTAATGTCAACAAAGGGGGCCCACCGTTAGCTACCAACATGCCAGTTGACAGAGCCTACGCTGTGTATTAACACTTCTTTCATCACACACACAGTATGGACAGGTCATGAGGAGATATTCACTGATTTTGACCAAAAAAGTTATTTGACTGCAAGCATTCTCCAGAATCGCTGACCCCACCTTTAAACCCTTTACAAAAATGCTACATCATTTTGGATGATGTAGCGTCAACAGCTGAGAGAAAAAAACAGGAACAAACCAATAAGGAGGGAGCCACTGAAAGTCTTTCAGCAGATGTTGGTGCTTCAGTGTGTTTCTTTTTTTAGTTGTATTTTTGTATTTCAACAGCTTCTGAGATATTATATTCAACACAAATAACGGGGTTGCAAGATTATATTGACAGTTTTTTTCTCTTCTATTTACACCACCACAACATGGCACGCAAATAAAGGAGAGCAGAATTGGCCAGAGAGAGAAGGCCAGGTCTTTAATATTTGTCAGGAGAGGGAAGCCACAGGGAGGGTGTATCCCTCTGGCCCAGGGGCCGGTGCAGTGGTGACCGCTGCCTGCTGGGGCCGCCTGTTAGCAACCATGTTTGATCCCTGGAGCCTCCACATCTCTGGAAAAGCTGAACTCCATTTGCCTGGGTTGGTTGACTCCTGGAAGCAGAACAGAGGAGTCGGCAGCGGACTGGCCCCGGCCCTGTGCAGCTGCTCTGAGAGCAAACACCACCAGAACCGCTCAAGGAACCGCTCTGGGAACCGCCACGGAACCGCGCGGAGAACCTCGACATGTGTCATAGCCACAATTTACAAAGTTGTGTGTTGAGAAACAGATACATGACACCACGACACTTAACAAAGTTATTTTGGAAATGGTATATAAGTCAGTCCGACCGACTGCGAGTTCGGCTGCAGCAATGTGGAGTTTCTCATTAAAGCCTGCTCTCTGCTTTAGCTCACATGCACTGGCAGTCATTTCAATTGTACTTTCTGTACATCACACTGTCATGCCATGGTCTTATGGAAAAGTACAGAAATATGTGTCACTAGACATGCACAGGAGTACTTTACACCAGTCTACCACACTGTAATGTGCAGTGTATTAGCACACACAAGGATGCTATTTGGAATGTGGCTGTTGTTTTTCTTCCATTTACTATTAATGACAAAGTAGGCCTACCTCAGTACCAATCAGGCCTGGGGGGTATTTCAGGAAGCAGGGTTTACAAACTCTGAGTTTAATCCTGCGCTCTGAGATGAGTAACTCTGGGTTTTCGGTTTCAGAACAGTGGATCAGCGTTGGGTCAATCAACACTGGAGCGCGTGCGTAAAACCATCGTCAATGGATCGCTGATAATATGATTCACCATGGAAACAGGAGAAACAAATGCTTCCGTATGTGAAGCAATAGTCTATTAGAAAAAGTTACGCATATCAGCAGCAGCAAAAGTATTAAGCTGGCGCTGCACAGCATTGCTGACAGTGTTTTATATTAGCTGTAGGCTATTATATGTAGGCAAGCTATAATACTGTGCAGTAAACAGACTTTGAAATGGGGAGTGTGCAGTGACACAGACGTAAAACAACTCCTGTTAATAAAAAAAAAGAATGATGAACATACAATAAAAAAAGGTTTATTAATCTGAATGTAGAGCATGTTCACGATGGGTGGTGGCCGCCATATGAACAACATGAGGGCTGAGAACTAGGCTACTGATCAGATAATTGATCGATGGGACGTGTTGTGGCAGTGACACTCTTTCTTCAGTCGGAGCTGCAGCGTAAAGTGAAAACAAAGGGCCTATCCGAAAAGTCCAATCTCCTAACCTATAAGCCTCCTTTCCTATACCTTAACCCCTAAACGTCATCGGGGTTAAGGAGAGATGAAAGGTGCTTCCTATCGAACATAGGAAAGGACAGCGCTGTTTCAAATGAATTCGACTCCACTTTTCCTAACCGACGTCATTGCGCGACGGCGAGTATTGCTGACGTGAGTCACTAGCGTGAAACTATACACTATAGCCTATTCTCCGAAAATTGACTACAACAAGCGCTCGTTTGATCCATGTGTTCTTTTCATATTGATTTTAATCAGGTTGTCGCCAACAGAGTGAGAATCACTCCCATATATCCCAATTCACATGTGGAATAAAAAGAGGCTACACTTGTGTTGATGTTGAAATTAACTGCCCCCAGTAACTTCAATAACCCTTAAACAGGCAACAGTGGAAAATGAGTTTCTAAAAATATTTTCATGTTATCACTCATCTCTTCAAGACCAAAGAAAAATATTTCCACATCAAATTTTTTTATACTTTGTATATTTTGGGTTTTACGAGTTGTATCTCCCAGGATACGTTGCCCTATTAAGGTATAAAAAAAGCTGAAATGGTAAAAATATAAATTTTTAATTTGATGAACAGAAATGATAAATTGTTGTTTATCTTGCCCATTTAAATTACAAATACTACTTTTTAAGTACATTTTATTCAGTTTAACCAATCTAGTTTCATCAAACTGGATCAGCCACATCCAGATGGGCAGGCTTGAGACGGTCCATAGTGACCCGCTCTAGCTTATCCCCCATGTCCACCACAAAGTTCTTGGTCCCCGCCTCCAGGACACAGAAGGGCCCATCATAGGGGAGTCTTCAGGGGGACCTGAGTGAAGGGGCTGGAGTTGCCCAGGGCAAAAGTCCAATGTGACGCGCCCATCCACAGAACCGCAGCGTCCTGAAGGAACTTTCATGGGACCACCAGTGGCTGTCTGTAAACCAATTCAGCAGATGAAAACTACAGGTCCTCCTTAGGGGCAGAGAGCCAAACAAGCCAACAACCACAGGAGGCAGTCAACCCAGTTGCGACCCTTTAGCCATGCAGCTCGGATGTGAACTGTGGGCCTCTGTACAAGGTGAGGTCAGCCGGCATACCAAAACGGGCTACCTATGACCTGAGGAACGCCCAATCCACCTCAGCGAATGCAGAGGAATGGCTTCCGGCTACCTGGTGGTGCTGTCCACCAAGGTGAGGAGGTCAGTGAACCTACGGGAGGAAGGCAGGGGGCCCACCAGGTCCTTTTTGACCTGGTCGAAATGCCTCTCGGGGACCAGAATCGGCGCCAAGGGGGCTTTGGTATCATGTGTACCTTGAACACGCTGACAGGCCAAACTGAAGCTAGCCCAGGTCTTTACATCACTCCTGAGGCGGGGCCAGACAAATGTAACACCCACCAGCTTAGTATACGGCTTGTGGTCCACGAAGGCAGTGAAATGGAGGCCGTCCAACAGGAATGTAGGGACTTTATGGTGCCGTGTGCATGAACCTGGCACGGTGTCCTACTTGTGTACCAGTTTAATGGCTCCCTTTGTGGAAAGCAGTGCCCAAGGAAAGCAATGGATGACAGGCCAAACTGTAACTAAGCAGGATTGACTATTAGTCACTGCACCCTGATCCTTTCAAACAGCTGCCACAGGTGCGTCAGAGGCTCCTCTGAAGCCGATGCAGGCATGATGCTACACTGTGCGCCTACAACGACCAGCAGCCACCAGCTGGAAATTATATATTTAATTAACAGCAGCTTACTTTCCCTGCCAGTGGCTTTGGCCATCCCTGGGCAGTTAAGTTTGTGTTTTGTGCCTGGAAGGCACTCCCCTCCCCCAACGGTTAGGGATAGGGCCTTCCAGGCAGCACTGCCCTAAGTATACATAAATATAGAAAGATCATTTTAAAAGTGAAATACAGTAATAATGTTGTAATGGGCACAACTGTTCATGATAATATATGGTTCTGCAGTCATTATCAACATGCTTTCAAGTTTTAAATAAAATTCAGAATAATGAACATTGACCACATTTCTACCCCCTAAGCAGGCAACGTATCTCTGGGGATACATACATTTCAAATTCTGCTAAAAAACCCACAAACACAGATGGATTTTTTTTTCTTCATCAGCATGTTAAGACAAATGTCCTAATTCAATATATGAATTTAGATTGTTATTTTAACAAAAATAAGTATGTCTAATATATGATTACTTACACCCTGGGAAGCTGGCACTTCACCACTGGCGTCCATGTTGATTTCTGATCAGGCTGACTAAACAATGAAAGATAACTTGAACCAAATCATGTCACCTAGATGCTAATAACAGACAAGTCTTTTGATAAATGCTAACTAGATTAGTGAAAACCTTCCAGCAAGCCCCCTACAGGATGTTAAAGAGTATGTATCTCCCAGTGCACGTTGCCTGTTTTAGGGTTAAATGTGAAGTTGGTATTTTATTTTCTTATGGTGTAAATTATGTGCTACGAAAATAACTATTATGATGTTGGTCTTTTATTATCTTTAGCCTGTGTGTGTGTGTGGGGGGGGGGGGGGTATTTTGTTTTAGCCGAGTTAAATCTTCCTCTCTTCTCCTCTCCTCTCTTCTGTTTTACCTCTCGTTCGTATTTGTGTAGAGTCGGTAAACTCCGGCGGTGGCCTGTTGCTTTAAATCTTGCCGCCGTAAAGGATTATGGGATACCACTATCTCCTTTCCTTTAGCATAGGTTGGTCCGGAGTAACCTATGCTAAAGGAGGGTTAAAGGATGAATCGAGGCTCCTTTCCTATGCCTTTCATAAGCATTTTGAGAATTCGGATCACCTATCTGCCGAGTAATTCCGGGTCATCTCGATTGGAAAGGAAATTTCCTATGCAAAAAATACTTTTCGGATAGGCCCTCAGAGTAGGTCAAATCACCTATCCAGCAGTTTAGACCCACGGCGTATGTTGCCGCAGTAACTGACTCTCGGTTGCGCTGAACCTGCTACCTGAAACGGAAAACCCAGAGTTTCCACTAACTCAGAGCGAACAAACTCTGAGTTGCCTCAAAACCCGCTTCTTGAAATACCCCCCCCCCCCCCCACTCTACTCAGTCAAAACATTTGAAACGTAAAGAAAAATGGAAACAAATCAACTTAATAATACAAGGGACATTCTGGATGTATTTTTGCATATATGTGGTTTGATATTTGTAAAAGGTGCAAAAAACCCAATAAAAATGTAAGTTTAAAAAAAATAATACAAGGGACAATGTGTTGGGTCATACCTACTAAGTCTGCCACAATGAGCACAAGCTGTCACGATGAGTCACGCTGTTGCTACAAGGGAAAACACAACAATACTTAACAAAGGGCAAAACAATGGAAAGAAAGAAAAAATGACAGGCGAAAATCAAATCAAGGATGTTGTCAGACATTACGGCGCTGATCGAAACATTGTTCAGTGTATTGTATGTCCTGAAAGACAGAAAAAATGGAAAACAGCACACACACACACACACATATATATATATATATATATATATATATATATATATATATATATATATATATATATATATATATATATATATATATATATATATATATATATATATATATATATATATATATATATATATATATATAAGCCTCCCACATACAGCAATGTAGAAGTCTTGCATTGATTTATTTTTTATTTTCAGAGCAGTGTAATGTAGCATATAAAAATTATTATTACAAAAAAATAAAACCATCTGAGAAACACGTGAACACACAAAGAAAAATCCATATGCATCCAGTGAAAGAGAGATACATTCCCAGAAAGATTGATAGTGATGGCGGTGTACCATTGGGGGTTAGCAGGGCAGCTGTTCCTAGTATCCCGAGCAAATATTCCCAGGCCGACGTCATGCGACACACACAAATACATAATGATCAGTATGGCCACATCGGCCCATCAAAAATCAGGCTGTACACACACAAACACACAAACACACACACACGTTTTGCACATATTCACACAGAAGGTTTCCCAGACATTCTTGGTGATGCGTGTAGCCTCATGCCCCCGTCACCATGTGTTGAAGTAGCACAGAGGCAACCACATCAGGGTCTTTTGCCCCACCCTGCTCACCCACAGCATCCAACACACACACACACACACACACACACACACACACACACACACACACACACACACACACACACACACAAACACAAACTCTCACACGTCTCTGAGCTTTTTGTTAACAATAATATACGAGAACAGCAAGCACAGACAATACTTCCAACTGGACGCATGCACATACATTCACATACCAAATGAAAACACACACACACACGCACACACACACACACATGCACATGCACACATGCCTGCTGAACATAGACATATGGAACCATGCAGGGGTTCGGACTCTGTAATGTTTTTTCAACTAAGAAATATTTCTGGTTGAATCTGGTTGATGTTGATGCGGTTTTGGTTATATAAAAAGTTGTGGGAAAGGAATACAGCTAGCATTAAATACATTTTATTTTCATATTTTAGTGAATGTTGTTTTTTGTAAACTGCATCTTGTGCTAATAGTAGTTCCATTTCTTGACTCCTCAGTCACTCTGTTATACGGACCTGCCCAGGCTCTCATTCACAGTTTTTTTCCTAATGCACTAAACACTAAAAGTGAATGCTATGACCAAAGCATCACAAACTCTAACTTTTGTAACCATACCCTAGACACAAGCACTAACCCTACACACACAAGATAATGTATGCTTTGCACTGTGTTTGAAATTCTTCAACACACTTCTTGCAAAACACTACACACTGTTTTTTACACAAGACACATTGTTCGAAAAGGAAATCTCCTGCAATCATTGGGGAAACACATCTATTTAAAATACAAAACACAACTAAAATTGGAAAAACACACAGACTCACACACATGAAAAAAAAATAATAATCAATACCAATCAGTCTGAGCCTTAGCACTACAAATAGACCTCAGGTGAGCTCAGCTTCTTTGTGAGGTAGTAAGAGTCAGGGGAAGAGGACAAGAGAGAGCGGCAGGAGGACAGGTAACATACAGCAGGGCCACTGTGGTGGAGCATGTTATAGATCATGGCCTATCAATGAGGAAGCCTGGACAGACGTTCCAGCCCAACCGTCGCTACACAGTAGCTCCATAATTAGGAAATTTAGACTGGATATCAGGTGATATTTTCACTGTTGTCTCTTAAAGGATGACATTGCGTGTGATGTCGATGAGGCGATGTGGCCAGACGCAAACGGGAGGCGGTATCCAAAAGGATTCACAATCCAACCACCCCATTCCTTACAACGCTGTTTTTTTTTAAAAATGTTACCATTGTGTCCTAATTTTACTGTAATTGTTTCTGAGTTTATAGTGACACACTGCATTGCTTGAACTGCCATCCTACCTATTCGTTGTGTTTCTTTGTTTAGTTTTTTCTTGTTGCAAAAACCTGAAATGGCTAAATATAATCGTATGTATCTTCACATGCTGTGTCCTATTCGGCCTGTGTGTAAAGTTTTGACACAGTTGGGCAAAATTCTGCAACATGTGTGTGTAAGCATTCGGCAAAAACTACCTGACAATATATAGAGCTGCAAGGTTTGATTTTATCCCAGAGACCTCCCTTGATATCCTGACCCCACAGTCAAATGCGACTAATGCCAATCTTCAACAACATGTATATTCTTGAAATGTTGCTGCTGAAATGTAGCCGTATTTGTTTATGGGGCCAAATGACACTCACAATTATTCAATCTCACATTTAGCTTGTGCAGACATCTTAAGCACCTCACAGTTAACGCTCTGCTTCAGATTCCCAGGCCCTGAACTGTTTTTGTGAAGAGTGATGGTGACCTTCTTTGACCCTGTAGAGGACCTGTAGGGGTCATACCTATTAGAGTGGTTATAAACTCCTTCTGGTATTCTTTCTGTCTGTAATTAAAGCAATACATTACCTGCTGATGGTGGCAGGGTGTTAATGGTGGCTCTAAAGGGCCAATAACATGCAGGTGCTGCCTGTGGGAAGATGTAGATGTCCTATGGACAACAATTTTCATACACTGTTAATAAAATTGCATTTTATTTGCATAATCAAGCACTTTCAACACTTCTTGATCAAGTAATGCTCATTTATTTTATTAAACATATTATAGTATAGCATAGAGCACAGGAAAGATTGATGGGGAAAAGGTGAATTATTATGGGATAACTATAAAAATATGGTTGTTGACTTATGTCAAAAATACAAATGATGGTGTCATTGTTTGACAGGGAATGATTCAAATGTCTTAAAACAAATGTATTGACGTTAAAATATTGAACATAACATCATGACAGTATTAATAAGTTAATTAATACTACTTTAAGTAGTGTGCATGTTTGTGTTGCATGTAGTTGAAATAATGAATATATTGACGTATCTGTGTGTGTTAGCTGGCAGCGCTTTAGGAACAAAGCCAAACTGTATGATGGTGGTTGAATGCCAGGCCAGTGTGGGGTGAAGTAACCTTTTGACTTAATGGAAAAATTGAACAAGTTGTCAACGTCTCACCCCTCAGTCTGGACCTTTTAGTCTGCTCGATAAAACCTTCCCATGATGCCACATGTGCATACATACCCACACACATACCCACACACACACACACACACGGCCATGTATATGGTTGCCATGGCTATTAATGGCCATGATTTCAACCGTAACCAACCCTCACATAGGTCCAAGACAAAAACCAAGCAATCATGATAGCTATTGACTGTATGTTTAAGAGACAGTCCACTTTGTTCTTCTTTCCAGTGCAGTGATTAAAAGTTCTAAATAAAGAGATCAAATGAGAAAAAATGGAAATGACTCTATGGGTGTATTCACACATGCTGTGTTTAGTTCGGTTGAAACGAACTCAGGTGCACTTCCACCTTCGGTGCGCATCTTTCAGACAGGTGTGAATACAGCAATCGCACTCGGGGGCGGACCAAACAAACGCTCCGAGACCCAGCTGAAGAGGTAGTCTCGATGCGCTTCAAAACGCACTCTGCTGCAGTTCGTTTGTGGTGTGAATTTGGCCGGACTCGATCCGACCCAATTGCAGGAAGCACTGCGCCTTTTCTTTCTTTTCTTTTTTAATAAATCGCCATCAGCTTCACATTATGGGAAAGTGTTGTTGTCGCCATTGTTAGGAAGATTAGTTGTGGTTTGACCGGGAGCCCCGAGCGAAAATATTACATTTGATAATGATGCGTGCGGATCAGCGATCAGATGGAGAGGAGCGTCTCCCGTAGCCTACAGTGCCAACAGGTTCACGCTGCGCTTTGCATGAAGTGTGTGTTTTTATTGTTCTTCCCAACGGGACCGTCAATACTGTCCCCGTGTCAGTTTGGTGCTGAACTGCGCCGAACTGACACCCAGCTGATACACAGCTTAATCAGCTGTGTTTCAGTTTGAGCCTATTCTTCACGCGTCCAGCAGCAAAAATACAGTAAAAATTATGTTTCACATCGTAGGCTAGAAGCCACATAACGTGGCATTGTCATAGGGCTACATATTATAAACATATGAAACAACAATAATTAGATTTTTTTCTTCTTTATTTATAGGCTAGATGTAGGCATTTTTATTATTTTTAACTCCATATTATATCAATGATAAATTCGCAGTTTTTACTTCGTTCTTCCTGCTTCTCTCCACCCCAGAATGTCTGTCCAATGAATGAATGACCTTAGATCACGTGTGGTTTTGCTTCGTAATGCTGGTTCACTTGCAAAAGGGGCAATATGAAAGTGGACCACACCAAACAAAAAAATCCAAATTCTATTTGGTCTGGACCAAAGCAAGTGAACTAACGGACTTTCCATGTGTGAATACACCCTAAATGGCTGGCTGGAGACTTTTCTACTCCGAGTTTTTACATTCGGTCACGATTGTCTGAGTCTCACGGTCAAATAAAATTCAAATACGCATCAAATCTGAGACATAATATCGTCGTGGTATTTTCTATGTGTAAATTATGAATTGGACAATTGTCATCTCTTCATTATTAGAAAGGGCGCCAATGAGGAAATCAAACAACTGTGGTTAAAGATATGGTTATGGTTTGGAACCTTAGAGCACTTAAAGAAGTTGGTCAAGGTTAGGATCAATTGAGAGCTACCCTTCTAATATAATGTGTTTGAAAGTTGCACACAACTGACTTATTATGCAATCATATCCATGCAAAAATGTAATTTTCAAAGTCCTATGGACCTTTTATCTTGAAATATACCACTAGTTTTCAATTTAATTTATTTTCAGTTCACTCATTGTACTTCCTATAGTGGGGACAATAAGAACATATCTTATCTTTCTATAATAGACTTATATTAGAACACACTTTCTAGAATAAATTATTTGCGTTTTCTTTAGAGACCTTCATAATTGACTTTAATAGTAAAAATGTGTCTTCTGTGTCTTTGTGTCTATATAGCTTTAACTGAGGATATCATAAAATCTTGTTCCAATACAGAACACTAATCCATTGGAAATTCACTGATTTGCTCTTCACTATACTTTTTTTATCTTAATAAATTAAGATTTTTTTGGTTGGGCGCCCACACTTTTCTTTTGAGACTGACCAACCCATTTTCCCTTTGTTGAGTGCACTCAGAGAATTATTTGCAATTCAAGACATCATGCTCACGTGATTAACATTCAAAAACACTACAGATCTTAGTTACAATTATTGTGTAAAACATCAATGTCCCATGTCATTACACTTCTGGACACCATGCATAGGTTTATTGTGTTTGGTCAACAGATGATGCACACCCTTATAAGGATGCTTATTTCAAGCAGAAGCTCTAAGCCAATTTGTCCATGTCTGTATGTGCATTTGTAAAAGCAAGTGCCAAAAAAAAGTCCCTGTGAGAAAATAATCCTGTAAAGAGATCCTCCCTATCATCTGGATACAATTGTGTCATTACAGCCGACTCCTGTGTGCAACTGCAGGACCGTTAAATACCCTGACGATAAGGCTTCAAAAATTAACTTTTATTTTCTCAATCCATTCCTCGCTTGACTCCCACCCTCTACTCTGTATCGTCTGTCAGGAGCCACACAAGACGCTAGTGAATAGAGGGAACAAGGTCGCTCCCGCCTAGGCAAGTGGGACTTTGTTTGACCTTTGACCTCATTTTACTCAAGAGAGGGTGACTCAACATAGACAGTCACACACACACAAACACTTACGGTAACTCGAGGCTCTTGTTCCCGTAACATTTACCAAATAAGTGAGACAGCCTGCCACTGCCTATATAGCTGCTCGACCTGCTGCGTGCCATATGAGCCAGCTGCAGGAGTTTTACTGGAAGGACTAATTAAAAAGCCAGTTTGGTTTGAGTAAAAATCAACTGGTGTCAAATATCTATACATCAAGAGCGCATTATGATAACACAGCGTTATCTATCATTGAGTTCAGCTTTATAATTCCTAGGGTTCAGCCCTGTTTGTACCAAAATGCCTGTCATTTTCCCTGTAGTGAAAACAGATGGGGCTTTATTTAATCCTACCAGATTGGGTCATTTTAGCAGAGAAAATGACTCAATCAACATAACTATAGAGATATTCTCATTTTCCTTCAGCGTGTTATGTCTGTGCGCTTAAAATGTTGACTCTATGCAAATGCATGTGACAGCTGTTGTACGTGTGTGTGTGTGCGCGTGTGTGTGTCTGTAAATGCATGTCTGTAGATCCTTTAACAGATAATCTCCTCTTGATCCTCAAAACTGACAACCGCTCATTCACCTGATCGGCCAGTCAACCTCACCCTATTATTTAGCGACATCAAATAGCCAGCCCACTCAAAGAAGGTCACTAGCAACTTTTCTGTCTAATGACTCCTAAGGCTTTACTTAGTCACCCCCCCCCCCCTCCCCGCCCCCCCCCACTCCCCTAGAATGAAAGGCTTCGTCCCACATGCAGAGCAATTTATGAGCATTTGAGACTTATTTACGGTCTGACACGTGCATACTGCATACAGCCAGTTGGTTTTATTGTGAAAAAAGAAACGATGGCCAGCCAGTCCGTTTTGTGAATAAAGCAAAAAAATAAAAGTTTTTCACAAGGTTTCCTAATGTTTTCAATCGTGCACCTTAAGAAGGGAAATATGGGATACAAGCTTATTGAATCCTGCAGCTTATGTGGTAACCCGACAGACACAAGCCTGTGACTCATTATGGATCTCCTGGGTAACTGCTCAACATCCAGTGGGGTAGCAGCTTGTTCTTCTTTCTACTAGCAAAATAGTTGTGGTAACACTTTACAATAATGTACACAAAATTATTAGTGACTACTACATAGTTATGCATTACCTAATACATTGGTTTTTGTTTATAGTAACTACTATAGTTATGCATTACCATCCATTAGTAACTACTACTACTAAAAAAAACTATAAAAGAACTACGCAGTAGTTCATGCATAACTATTTAGTAGTTACTATAAAAAAACATTTAGTTAGTAATGCATGTAGTAGTAACTAAAGAAAAACCCCAAAAACTATGGAGTTGTTCCAAAAAAAAATGTGTAGAAGGTAATGCATAACTATGTAGTAGTTACTAAAAAAAACAATTTAGACGGTAATGCATAACTGTGGTAGTTTCTTCAATGTTGTGTACCTTATTGTTAAGTGTTCCCTATTCATTTGTATGCACAATAAGAAGTAACCTGCAGATCTGCACACTTCAAAAAACAGTCTTGTGTGTGTGTGTGTGTGTGTGTGTGTGTGTGTGTGTGTGTGTGTGTGTGTGTGTGTGTGTGTGTGTGTGTGTGTGTGTGTGTGTGTGTGTGTGTGTGTGTGTGTGTGTGTGTGTGTGTGTGTGTGTGTGTGTGTGTGTGTGTGTGTGTGCGTGTGCGTGTGCGTGTGTGTGTGTGTGTGTGTGTGTGCTGCTGTATTGCACATGCTCCACTTGCATAAAATGGGAATGGAAGTTTAATACATGGGGTGGGCATTTGTGATTTTTTGATTATTTTTAGAGAGAAAAGAGGGATGCTCATCCCACTGACCATTAAATAAAATGCTATAATGGTGAATTTGAGGACAAGTAACAGTGTGAATCAACATACACATTATGGTGCATTGATCCTTCCTTCTCATCATTCATTTCATGAACCACAAAGTCTCAAAACAAAGTACATTTCACGCAACCTATAATTGATTTGTACTTTGGCATCAAGCAGTATAAAAAGTTGGATATTCCTCTGACTCAAGTCACTTGCCAATAGCCATTGAGCTGTTTTGTTTTCAAAGTTTTTGATGGTTAGCTTCAATTTGGCCACAGTGCTCCATCTTTAACAAAAGCTACACATTGTTCTACCCTCTATCTTACTGTACCCAAATACAAAGGTCCCTGCTGCATCGTAAACACTGTCCTCCATGCAGTATTTTGCTGTTGGAATGTGAAAACCAGTGTATCAGATACACATTTCTGTTCATCAGGGATTTAATACTATACATGTGGCTCTAAGGCACTGATTTTATGCTCACATACTATTTTATCAAGAACATACACACGATAAAACATACATTTAAATTGTTTTAACTTGGAGCCTCTTGAGTCCTGAACAAGACAAACACATTAAACTGTAATGATAGGTCCAATTTACATTGTTTGTATGACTGACAACTGGAAAATATATGTCCTAATGTATTTTATATGTAATTTTGTATTGTATATTGTACAGCTGTTTGGTCAACTGATGTTGTCTTTAAATGTGCTATAGAAATAATTTTGACTTTGGTTGCGTTCCGAATCGCATACTTTCTACTATATAGTATGTAGAAAAAAGATTTAGGATGTCCCGGTTCTTGTGGCCAGATTTAGGATGGTTAGAAGTACCCGGATGTCCTACTTCATGCGGCCAAGATTGTTAGTGTTGAAAAGTGCATCCTATTTGGGCGATTCTGACCCACAATCCAGTGCGCACGTGAAGTGACGTAACATCGACGAAGCCTCCATATGAAAACAAACGGGGATGCGACGGATATAAAAGCAAAAGGCAAGATCAAGGCGCAATGTTATGATGAAATAAGAGAGTAAAGTATGTCCCAATAGTATGCCTACTGCATCCTAACTAGATTATTTTTATCGTCGGATGTAGTATGTAGAATAGAAAAAAGAAAGAGTATGCGATTCGGAACGCAACCCTTGTCTTTTGACTTTGAAAGACGGGCCCCATTCTTTTTTATTAAGGTTGCTCACAGAACACATATGGTGAAAAAGGTGACTGCAGAACTATCCATCAGTTAACAAAGGGATCACTCACAGTCAGTTAGATAGGATGACAACAGGTTCACCCTAATGCTGCTCCCTCATAATTAGCATGACAGTATACTGTAGAGAAGAGAGGTTAATAACAATATCAGTATGTTTCACCTTGTGGAAGTATGCAGAACAAAAGTGAGCAGTTCTGACAGATATTACCCTGCATTCTTTATATAGACTTAACCCTGCTTTAGCCTGGCTCCGCCCGCCTGCCTACTTCCGGCCAAATTTCATTTCCCCTTCAGTAGTCAGTCTGGGTGTGCAGTGCATTTCTCAGTTTTCTCCGGCTAATCTACAGCCGTCCAATCAGCGAACAGAGCGAGTGGCTGAGAGCGATGACGTCGAAGTCGCGCTCCAGTTTCAGTTGAATGCTGTGTTCCTTTATACTCAGAAGAAGGAGATTTCCGACTTGGTAGTTCCGAGTTCCGACCTGTCTGTGTTCCAGTGCATCTGCTCGCGAAAGTATGGACGCCGACAACCTTTCTCATCCAAATAACTAAACGTTAGGCTCTAACAAGTTACCGTTGCCAGGTACCGGTAGATCCATAGACTACAATATGTAGTGAAGTCGGAAATTTCCGAGTTCCCTGTCCAACTGGAACGCACCGTCAGAAGCCGGCTCATGACACACGTGACGACCAAACGTTATGCGATTGGTTGGCTAATCCAGAGTGGCACTGGGCAGATCCAATAGTTTTAAACTTCAACAGACACCCGCCTCCAAGTGAGTGAACGTTTGCCAATTACAGCAGTTCCAGACCTTCTGTACAAATGAAATGAAGTACGATGGTCTGGTTGGACCAGGCTAACCCTGCTTAGCCCAGCCCAAAGCTTTCCGTGTGGCCCTGAAACTGACAAGCAACGGAAAGGGGGGAAGAGACAGACAAAGAGAGAGAGAGAGACAGAGAGAAAGAGAAAGAGAAATGTGTTAGGAGATGGAGTCACTAAAATTAAATATTTCTGTGAATGGCATAGTTGCTAAAGGCAGCAAGTGGGTATGAGGGAGAGATCAGAGAAGGGGAGAGAGATGGACAGAGTGGCTCTGGACTGGATGGGAGGTCCATAGAGGAGGAAACCACTGTGGCCAATAATCCATCATCCTCAGCTTACTTCGATGGGAAGAGATTGCTTACCTCACCAGCAGATGTGCAGCCTGCTTGCTGGGCTGGGCTACCCAGGGTTGGGCAGAGAGGAGTTGGACTGAAGAATTATTAACATACATATTCCCATCCAAATTCTTTTAGCTAGAATGCCTATTATTGAATGGTCATCTAGCTGGAACACCTGTGATGTAATTTTTATTTAGCCAATAAGAGCCATCAGCTAGAGGGCTCATGCTAAGGAAAACAAATATTTTCTTTGTTAGGATTGTTAAGAAAAGCTATTGTACTGGCTGGGTCTGAAACAAAAAGCTACTAAGCTACTTAAAGTGGAATAGGAAGGGGAAGCCAAAAGTGCATATTGCTTTTTGAATCTGGAATGTATAACCCATATCAGGTATATTCTGATAGCAGGGCCAGCTGAGATGACTTTGATATTTCCTGCTGCCAGGCACACTTATTAAGTGTGAACGCTATAATTGAAGAAACAAGGAGCAGCTTGTCTGTTGATCCCACATTTTCTCCATAAAAATACAGGAAAAAAATACAGAATGATACTGCATCATTCTGACTGAATTTATTGGACATATCAGCAAATTGTTCACTGGCAACGTATTTGTTTTCCCTGCAATAGGCTTATCCACGCCTGGAAACTAATGTTGTCATGGTTTCATGTTTAGGAAACTCAAATCACTTTAAACCCATGTTTAAAATGATTTGGTTTTTCATAAAATATTTGAAAATATTTGAAGCGAGTTGACTTTTACACAATTTAAAAATTTAAAAAGAATCTAATCTAACCAAATATTTTATATCCTTGACCTAAATACATTTTGATGCAATACTCAAACCATGTCAAATCAAGCTAATGTGACCACAAACAATATCACAAATCAGAAGATTGCTTAACAATCTGTACAGCCCATGGCATCCTTTATCCTTAAAGTAAAGACACACATAAGGTGGCGCAACATGAAAAATCCCTTTCTAAGCCAACATTCCAAGTGGATGGAGGGTGGACCAAGAACGCAATTTGTGACTTCATGCAAACTGGGAGAAAATTAGTTTTGAAACTACTGACCTGCTAAACAAGAGTGACTTATGAGCTTTTCCACTACATGGTATCGGCTCTACTCTACTAGCCTTTTTTGGTTTTCCCATATGAAAAGTCCCTGGTACCTACTTTTTTGGTCCATACTCCGTCAAGGTTCTAGGGACCATATGTTCCACAAGCCCGGTCTGAGCTTGGATAGAAAGCTTTTAGCTTCAGTGCCCCTGACTCCTGGAACAAATTACAGCAACAAATTAAAATAAATACCTTCATATCCTTTTACAAATGTAGACATATTATCTTAAATCTGAGGAACTCTACCTATAACTATTTTAATAAGGCTATATTGTACTTTCACCCATTTCATTTTAATTGCAGTCATTCTAAATCGCTATCTAAATGTTTCAATCTTTATCAGCTTGTTGAGTCAATAGATCTCTCTAGTATAAATTAAGGTTAAATAAATAAATAGTATGAGATATTTGCTAATGAGCAAGAGACTCATTGGCTTGCAAGCATTGACACCACCAAACTACATAAGCGAGAAGTGGTGAGGGCAATGCCAATTACTTGTTTGCTTGGAGTGGGTCTTCTCTGTTAGAAACTTAATTTGAATAAGATCCCCCCACCACCCCTACAAAAAAAGCAAGAAATAAAAGAATACAATTACAGAATGGAACATTAGGATGTGAAAACTATAAAAAGTATAAAATGTTTTGAAGATCATGAATCCGGGAGGACATCAAGCAAAGACTGGTGTGACTAAACAGATGCAGTAAGAAGGGAGCCACCAGATATCCTCTCCATCACAGAGACCTGGAGAGATGACTGACAAACACACAAGAGTTATGGCATGACTCAGGGAGATGGAGAGAAACACAAATCTAGATCTAGACAAAGATCCAAAACATCTGGAATGAGGCACCAACCACCACAGGAGATGTCTTTGGAGACACCTTCCTAGGACATAAGGCTGATTTACAACACAGGGTACTTCATCACTGAAGCCTTCACAGAGATGAGCTATTATGACGCTGTTATGACAACAGCGAGGATCAGATTATTTTGAAGAACTAAAACTCTTGGCCCCTAAAAGCCCAATTTTTATGGAGACTAGGCCCCATGGTGGTATAGTGATATATTTACACCTGAAAATAATTTAAAAAAAAATGTCAACTCTTTTAGGCACGTCAATATAACCAGATCTGGATTAAGCTCTCCAGGATTTTCAGTCTTAAACTCTATAGACGGTTTTGGCAGCAGTTGACTTAAACCTGGAATGAAGCGGGTTTTAAGGCTGTTCGCTCAGAGTTAGTGGAAACCCTGGGTTTTCCATTTCAGGAAGCAGGTCCAGCGCAACTAAGAGTCCGTTAAGGCCCTACCTCACTGGGCTGAGACTAGTTGGAGACACAAAATTGCGAAAGAATATGCAAATTGGCGACAATTGTCACTTGCAGTCACACTGAATTGGTACTTGCAACACGTTTGCTAATGTTGCAGGAGCATCTGCCGAAATTTGGATCATAATTCGCATGCTGTTCGAAAACTAAACTGCGACGGGTTAGAGACGGGTTGGAGACACCTCCGACAACTTTGTGACTATTTTGAGAGTAGATGATATGTTGCGCACATTTCTTGAACGTGTTCAAAGTTCATGGGACACAACTGCGAGGCTCTGCGACTCACATGAGGAAATTGAGAACCCTGGCGAACGTTTCAAGAGCGTTTGGAAACTCCACGAATGCAGCTTGCAATGTATCGCCAACAGTCGCAGTCCAGTCAGATAGGGGCTTTACTGCACCCAGAGTGAGCAGACTCAGAGTTGACTTACCCAACGCTTATCCACTGTTCTGAAACCGATAACACAGAGTTTCAGGGTTAAACTCAGAGTTCGTTAACCCTGCTTCCTGAAATAGGCCCCTGATCTGTGTTACACCACAGTGTGACATTATTTGGCTCAGCAACTATCTTGTAAACAAATATTATTATTAGGCAAATACTATGTAGTGATTATAATACCTGTGTTTTTCCAGAGTTTTACCTATACTGTATGGAACATATTTGAGCCGCGTCTATGCTAGACTAATGTTTTCGTTTAGTTTTTTTGGCCCTTTTTGGGTTAACCAAATTCCAAACTAAATATTATTTGTTTTCCAAGCATTCTCCCTCTCTCCATGCTTCTGCATTTCAATCTCATCCTCTTCTCCCCACTGCCCCTCCTTTTCCCACCTTGCCTTTATACACTAAGGCAACTTCTTTTACTCCCTCTTTTGTTCTTTCTCTCCTTATTTGTTTTTCCCGCTACCTTGCACTCTTTCCCTACTGCCTTTACCTCTCTTTATCACCCCAACCCCCCATCGCCTGTTACCACCGCTCTCACTCACTTTTCTACTGGAAAGTCCCCTTAGTTTAGCAAGGGCACCAGTAGCTGCAGCAGCAGTGTTTGGGTCACACTGGTGAGGAGAAGGCACGCCACTGGCAGCTGGCCTACCACATGAGAGGACTTTGGTGTATGTAGTATGTGTGTATGTGCATGTGTGTGCGTGCGTGTGTATGTGAGGGAGAGAGAGAGAGTGTGTGTATGCTTGCAAGTGTGTAAGTGCATGCATGTGTGTACAATAATAAGAGCCCTGCCGTCTTTCAGCCACAAGGCAGCAGCTGCTCAGGCCCACAGATTAGAGGCTTGCACTGCACTGGATGCCCTTAGTGAGTGGTTACATGGATGGATGGATGGATGGATGGATGAATGAATGAATGGATAGATGGATGGATGGATGAACGGATAGTTGTGAGAGGTTGGGAACTGACCGTTCAAAGACACCTGCCATGCTTTGCATTCCAGCCTGGAACGTATTCAATGCTGAAGGTGGAACATTTGCCACTTGAAATATATCAACATTTTATGCCTCGTTTCCACCGCGTAGAGCGGTTCGGATCGGAGCGGTTCGGTCCGGGTAGTTTGGCTTTTCATTTGCCAAAAGTTGGGTAGGGTACGGTTTAAACGCACCTAACCGCTCTGAGCCGTTCCTAATCTCAGTACTCCTCCGTAGGGGTACTGTGAGGAAACGGAAGGTTCTCCGTGAGAATGGTGACTGATTCCCTCACTGCAATCTGGTGTGTGGCACTGATTGGCTGATTGGACCCAGGTGTGAGGAGATGATATATGCCCTGAGATCCCAGTGCTCTGTGCTGCTCATTATCTCACCTTAAGAGGTAGTGAGAGGTTGTCTCTGAGTGCTCTCTGTGTTAAGTTTTTCTAGTCTTCTGTTTTACTTGTGTGTTTCCGTTCAGCTGCTTGGCAGCGGTGGTTTAGTTTGTGCTTTAGTTTTTCTATATTAAAAGGTAGCCTGTGTGGCCCTTTCTAGCCTTGTGCTTTTTGTTTTCTCCCCCTCCCCTTCTTCGCGTTAGCGATTTAGTGGTTATCCCTCCGGGGATAACTTTAAGACACCCTTTGGTCCGCACCTGTGTCCCAAACCCTCCCCCCAGTCCTCACAGAATGAGCAGCCCAATGCAGGGCACAGCGGACCCCACTAGTGCTGACAGTTTAGAGGTCCATAGGCAGGCAATTTCTGCTCAAGGAGCCATGTTGGGCTCACACGACCAAACCCTACGTGCCATTGTAGAGCAACAGGCCTCGCAGGACTGCATGCTTCGGGAGATACTGGCCCGTTTACAGCCACCTGGGCCAACCCCTACCCAAGCACAAGCACCTCCAGTTCCACCCCATGACCCTTTTGTAGGCCAGGAGACCAAGCTGGCAACCCCAGCCCGCTATGACGGGCATCCAGGGAGGTGTAAGGGATTTATAACCCAATGCTGTTTAGTTTTTGAGTTACGACCCTCTATGTTTAGCACCGACCGAGCCCGGGTCGCATATATAATATCCCTCCTTTCGGAAAAGGCCCTTTCATGGGCTACAGCCTTGTGGGATAGGCAGACTCCAGTCTGCGCTGACGCGCCCCTCTTCATGGCGGAGATGAGGCGCGTGTTCGACCACGATGTTAGTGGCCACGAAGCAGCCAAACGCCTCCTTAGGTTACGTCAGGGCTCTGCAAGCGTTGCAGAATTTTCAATTAAATTCCGGACTTTAGCTACGCAGTCAGGTTGGAACAGGGAGGCTCTAGTGACCACTTTTAGTCATGCCTTGTCTGAGAGAGTTCAGGATGAGCTCGCTTCCCGTGAGGTTCCAGATTCACTTGAGGATTTAATCTCATTGGCTATTAGAATTGACAACAGAATTCGGGAGCGCAATAGAGAGAGAAAACAAGCGTACACCCACCAGATGTCTGAGGAGTTTAGCACCCCTTGTGAAAGACCTACCCTGCCTGAAGGGTCCCTTAACAATGATGATCAGGAACCCATGCAAATAGGACACGCACGGCTTACTTCCGTGGAAAGACGGAGGCGTATGAGCAGTGGCGTGTGTCTATACTGTGGGAGTGTGGGTCACTTCATTCGCCAGTGCCCCTCAACGCAGAAATACAATAAGCAGGGAATCAGGGTAGGCGTGTCAGACCTTGGGGAGGTCTTGCAGAGTCGTAATAATTCCCCTCCCGTGGTCAGTAGTTGCACCCCTTTGCCCTTTGAGTTATTATGGGATGGACACTGGCGCACCTTCTCTGCATTTGTTGATTCAGGAGCAGCAGGTAGTTTTATGGACTCAACCCTGGCCCGAAAGCTCAATTTACCCATTTATGATCTTCCTTGTCCACTCGCAATTAATGCAGCGGATGGGCAACCATTGGGTAGGGGTAGGGTTGAGAGGGTCACCGGCCCGATTTTCATTCGCATCGGCAATCACACGGAAGAGATTAAGTTTTTTCTTATTGATACACCTCAGTTACCCCTCATTCTGGGACACCCATGGCTCAAGGAACACAACCCTCACATCAATTGGAGGACTGGGAGGGTGATGAGCTGGAGTCCAAACTGTGCATCTCACATGATGGAATCAGACTCTGTTCAACGCCAACCTGTTGGATGTGAGCCCCCTCCTGCCACAAGTGCCTCTGTCTCAAAATCTCACAGTTCAGTAGGCCTTCCCTGTGCTACCCCCAGTGACCACCTGACTCTCGGGGTTATTGAGACCTTGACTCCCTCTGATTCTTCGCCCTCTGTGTCTCTTCTTGCAAATGGGGTTCCTGCAGAGTGCGCTGAACTTAGTGAAGTCATTAGTAAACATAAGGGCCGTCCACGTTCAAAAAATCAGAGGCTAAATGCCTTATCTCTACGATTCCAGTGTTCAGATAGTGACAGTTCTCCAGAGCCCATTGTGCCCCTTACCCACATCTGTGCCCCACTGACTGGGGAGATTGACACAGTGGTTCAGGGGGCTCAACAGCAGGAGCCGGACCCAGGAGGGGGGCCCCAAGGCTGTCGGTATGTTCCGGCACGAGTGCGATCACAAGTGCTTGAGTGGGGCCACTCCACACACCTCACAAATCACCCCGGTGTTCGTCGCACTATTGGTTTTCTCAAACGGAGATTCTGGTGGCCCCGGATGGGTAGAGATGTGAGCGAGTTTGTGGCAGCTTGCAAAATTTGCGCCCGAAACAAGACGTCACAACAACATTGCCGCCCAGCCCCAAACTATCGGGTGGGTCAGAGGGTGTGGCTCTCCACAAGGGATCTCCCACTGCGGGTAGGGTCTCGCCAATTGCCGCCACGTTTCGTTGGTCCCTTCAGGATCATTCGAAGGATAAACCCCGTCAATGTTCGCCTCTTGCTTCCTCGGTCCATGAGGATTCACCCCGTGTTTCATGTTTCCCGCCTCCAGCCAGTCTGTTCCGATCCACTAGCCCCTCCAGGGAGGCCTCCACCCGGGGTGGGTGGGGGGTCCTGTTGGAACGTCAGGTGCCGTTCCTTAGAGGGGTGGTCCTGTGAGGAAACGGAAGGTTCTCCGTGAGAATGGTGACTGATTCCCTCACTGCAATCTGGTGTGTGGCACTGATTGGCTGATTGGACCCAGGTGTGAGGAGATGATATATGCCCTGAGATCCCAGTGCTCTGTGCTGCTCATTATCTCACCTTAAGAGGTAGTGAGAGGTTGTCTCTGAGTGCTCTCTGTGTTAAGTTTTTCTAGTCTTCTGTTTTACTTGTGTGTTTCCGTTCAGCTGCTTGGCAGCGGTGGTTTAGTTTGTGCTTTAGTTTTTCTATATTAAAAGGTAGCCTGTGTGGCCCTTTCTAGCCTTGTGCTTTTTGTTTTCTCCCCCTCCCCTTCTTCGCGTTAGCGATTTAGTGGTTATCCCTCCGGGGATAACTTTAAGACACCCTTTGGTCCGCACCTGTGTCCCAAACCCTCCCCCCAGTCCTCACAGGTACTAGCCGCCTGAAAGGGTGCCGAAAAGGCGGAACTACACACTGCCGTCATTTGATTGGTCGAAAGAATCATTTCCGCCATGTGTCATCTCGGCAAGAGTGACGAGTCTTGTGTTTTGGCGAAAATGTGAGCACAGCACTGTTTATTGTGTGGTGTTTTTCCTCGTCATTAAATGAATCAGTTGGCTACACTGTGTCACTGCTACGGTATCACGTAGCTGCCGCAGCCAGCGCTGTTCGCTCACTGTCTCTATCAGTTGCACCGAGCCGTCTCTGTGCTCACAACAACATGGGGGGAATAAATAAAGAAGCGGCTGGTTTGACCAAGCAAAAACAAGAGACCGCTGGCTTGACCACAGTTGTTCCACAGCCCGATAGTTTGACCCACATTCTGGCGGCGGCTATCGCAGTCCAGCCTAAACCCCGCCCTACCAGTAAGGGTAGGGTCGGCGGTGGAAAGACCACTGAGATTCTTAAAAGTGAGCTGTCCCGCTCTGAGCCGCTCCAACCCGACCTACTCTACTCGGTGGAAACGAGGCATTAGTCTCAATGATGTAGGCTGAAATTAAGACCTTTTTTTTGGTAGTAGATATTTAAACATGAAGTACATGAGTTGGTTGAAATATCTGTCTCAAGACAACATACACATGGTTTTTGTTCTGTCTGACTCAGATTAGAAAAGTGTCTTCATTTTTTTTACTTATAGATACCATCTTGAATCTTTGCCAGTTGATTACTAGCATTAAAACAATGATTTTTTGTATTGAAGTTTTTTTCAAATGTTTTGAATATAGGCCTATATGCAAATTTGGCCTATTTCACAAAGTATGCACAAATTTGCACATCTTTAAAAAACAAAAATCGAGATATTGGATAAAGCCAGAGTTAAAATCTTTATTGCATTTTGACATTCTATAAGTGTGTTAAGTTTCTACATAACAAACTTCCTCTGTGAGAAATGGTGTGATAATTCTGGTTTGATAGTGGTTAGATTGACATGATTTGATAGTTTTTTCATTACTCTGACCCAAAAATCTCAACTTCTATGGAAGAGTTTATTAGACTTTAATATCTGTGAAAGCAAAACAGTTTTGTAAAAGCACAGAAGACAATTGACAAGTGTGTATCATGATTCACACGTATTTCACTATCCACAAACCTGTAATTTTTGACATGCAAATATGTAGAACTTACTCTGAAAATACAAAGTCATATTTACGCATTTACGGATCTGTTTCTGCTTGTGAAAAGGGGTTTGCATATTTGTGGATTGCCTCCTGTGAGTTTGTGAGCCACATTACATTTTTACATAATTTTGTCCAACTTCTACCACCGAGATCTGTAGAACAAGCCTTACAAATGTGAAGTGCAATAATTTGTATGTGTGTAATTGTGTTTTGTAAAGTTATATCCACACAAAGAAAAAGTGATTTGCAAATATGTAGAATTTAGTCTGTAAATGTGTATTTTAATTTTGCATAATTGTTTTATTTTTTTTTAATGCAAATAGTTTCACCACAAAAAAAGACATGTCAACTCTTATTTACACATTTACAGAACCATTTCTACATGTGAAACTGGCTCTGCGCATTTGTGGATCGCTTCCTGTGCGCTCACGGAATATTGTCCCATTCGTGCCGCAGAGATCTGCAAAAATGAGACCTGTAAAATGAGGTCTGTATTTTTTAATTCTGTATCTTTAGGTGCAGTTAGACAGGTCCACCAGCAGATGGCGAACTCGCGGCGCAGCCTTTATATACTATTTATGGGCGAACCACATGGCCCCCTTGACCAATCAAAGGAGCTTGTTTAGGGGCGGCCACCTCATTGGTTCATTTGGAGGCCTGTCACACGAACAGAGGAGGGGAAAAAAGATGTCCACAGCTCAAGCTCATTCTCGAGTTCGTCGGACATTGTTCCTCGTGAATGAGCAGGAAAGCAGCTGGCTGCAGACTAGCGGAGCTGAGTATCGGTGATAAGAGAGGTATGTTGTTATGCTGACCCACCATTATACTATCATACAGTAGTTTGTGCGCTGGTCACCTGCGACGGTAATCAGCATTTCTTGCTAGGCTATTTAGCGAGCTAGCTGATATGTTACACTAAGCATGATTATTTGAGTTTGTCGCCGTCATTTTTAGCACACAGACATGCCGCGACCCGCGACAGGCAAAGCTTCTCCCTTTCATATAATATTTCAATTGTAATACAACAATATGCCAACTAATTATAGATGGTCATTTAAATGCAGGCTATACATGTGTGGGGCAGTTACCTCTAAAAAAACGTTTTACTCTTAGTAATGTGTGTGTTGGTCACCTGTGTATCTAGTAACTGGTGTTACAGGGTTAAAGTGATAGTATTGTGAGCTTGGTGTAGTTAAAGAATTGCAGTAACATTGCCAAAGTATTGTGATCAGATGAGTTTCATAATTATGCACTTCAGGGGAAAAAAAACATGATTAGCGTCACCTTGTTTATTTTTATAGTTTGCAAAGTAACACAAGCTGTCAAAGAAAGGTACTACAAGCCTCCCCTGACTGTTATGGTGCTTTCAGCTGGACATGCTTTTACATACAATAATGCTAAGAAGAATACCAGGAGCCAGTACTGTAATGAGATTTTAATTAAAACATGCATACTCATATGACACATGGTTGTGTAACCTATAATGTTATGGACATTATTGTAACAGAATGTATCTTTCCCCATTTAGGAAATGCTGCTGAATCGTTTTCTGGACTGGCTGCACTACAGACCATCAAGCTCTGGACCTGGACCATCTCCAGTTCATACTGTCACGGGACCAAACCAACCTCAGATCCCTCAAGCACATGCAAAGCACTGGCTATGTTAAGGGTCATCTTTTTCATATCCCTGTTAAAAAGACCTTATAGAAATCACAAGCAAGGACTAATGACAGTGCACTAACCTAATGCTGATTAATTGGTTATCCATGAACATTTTGACTTTGTCTATTTTATGTAAATTGGAAAATTACAGAACTAAACATGTGAATGTATTTGTGAACTCATAACTTTGTTTTACTACTCCTCAGTTGTAGTTTTCTAGAGTTATCCAACCCCACTGTCATCATGCAGTTTTATAAACGATTACTACATTCTCTGTAACTCCTATGATGACCGGGCAAGCGTAGGTTTCATGTTTGCATGTGGATGAAATGGGATGTTGCCTTTGAACCACCTCCACTCACGTCAGCCATGGGAATCTCCCATCCAATTCAGAATTTGACAAGCTATTCTCAGCTGCTCTTGGGACAGTGGAAGTGAAGACGACTAAAGAACAACACTAACAATTATCAAAGCACTGGAAACAGATCATTTAGTAACTGCATGCTAAAGTAGATAGATGTTCTGCTAGTTTGAAAATATGGTAGAACAAAAGTTACTTGCTCTGACATGGCATTGTTAATGGGTGAAACTATTATATTGCACACTTGTATTTTATTTGTTCTAGGTGCTAATTCTTTTTTGCTGCTGGGCCCGTTTCACAGTGTTACATTGCTTTGTGGTGTACTCCTGCCTGCTTGTTTATTTGATGTATTTCTTTACTTTTTATCCATTTCTATGGACCTATTTGTGAACCAAAAATAAAGATTGATTGATTGATATCACTTGAATGGTCACATACAGTTTGTTGCTAGGTTTTCACTTTGTCAATGGGTCAGACCACATATCAGTACAATCTGTGTGCTCAAATAATAATTGTGTTTTTTATATCCTATACATCCCTAGAATGTATTGATGTGATAGACCTTTTATATTGGTAGCTTTTCAGTGGTTATCCCCGCTTACAGCAAAAGTATGGGCTACAGTAATTAAAAGTGAGACACTGAAGGGGAATAGGATTATATGTTCATCTAAAAGATATCAAGAAACTTTTTCAGTTGATTACTTACATTAAATAAACATTTTATGTTATATTACAATGTTCTCAGAAATGTAATATGACAACTTCATCTATGAATGATGAATTTATTTATATATTGTGTAATTTAAAATCTTCATGTCCAAGTCCATCCCAGATATTCTCCATAATGGTCTGAAGTGCACCAAAATGTGCAAGATGCAAACATGTGACAACCAACTCAGTGAGAAAGAGTCTGCTGCACAAATGAACCACAGAATTGGATGAAGATGCTGATTTGTGTGCAAGCATAAGGAGTACATTACATACCAGGTTGACACATTTTGAATGCTGCTGTGCATGTTCATTTATGCAAGTAAAACATATTTTGACTGAAATATGAGCCAGTTTTGTAAATATTACATAGTATAATTCTGTTGTACATGTTTTACTTGTTATACTATAAGTCAGTTGCCCTGACACAAGCAAGATATCAGATTGAATGAAGGAAAGAGGATCTCCACGGTAAACATTTTCCCGGTTATCTCAACAGTAGCTTTTTTACTTCTATACCAAAAATATCAACTTCTAAAACACTTCAATAAACTAAACTTTCCATAATCATTTTATTTTTGAGGTTATTACAGCATGTGTTCACATGTTGTTCATTGCCTGATTTATGAGATATTTGAAAAGGTATTTTTAAGACGGTATTTATTTAATTTAATTGAAGGCTTTATCCATACTGGCTTCATCCAAAATAAATATTTTGGTTTGATTTTGTTTTTTCAAATGTACGCATAAGTCATATTGCCCAACTGCAAATATTTCTGAGAACATTGTAATATAACATAAAATGTTTATTTAATGTAAGTAATCAACTGAAAAAGTTTCTTGATATCTTTTAGATGAACATATAATCCTATTCCCCTTCAGTGTCTCACTTTTAATTACTGTAGCCCATACTTTTGCTGTAAGCGGGGATAACCACTGAAAAGCTACCAATATAAAAGGTCTATCACATCAATACATTCTAGGGATGTATAGGATATAAAAAACACAATTATTATTTGAGCACACAGATTGTACTGATATGTGGTCTGACCCATTGACAAAGTGAAAACCTAGCAACAAACTGTATGTGACCATTCAAGTGATATCAATCAATCAATCTTTATTTTTGGTTCACAAATAGGTCCATAGAAATGGATAAAAAGTAAAGAAATACATCAAATAAACAAGCAGGCAGGAGTACACCACAAAGCAATGTAACACTGTGAAACGGGCCCAGCAGCAAAAAAGAATTAGCACCTAGAACAAATAAAATACAAGTGTGCAATATAATAGTTTCACCCATTAACAATGCCATGTCAGAGCAAGTAACTTTTGTTCTACCATATTTTCAAACTAGCAGAACATCTGTCTACTGTAGCATGCAGTTACTAAATGATCTGTTTCTAGTGCTTTGATAATTGTTAGTGTTGTTCTTTAGTCGTCTTCACTTCCACTGTCCCAAGAGCAGCTGAGAATAGCTTGTCAAATTCTGAATTGGATGGGAGATTCCCATGGCTGACGTGAGTGGAGGTGGTTCAAAGGCAACATCCCATTTCATCCACATGCAAACATGAAACCTACACTTGCCCGGTCATCATAGGAGTTACAGAGAATGTAGTAATCGTTTATAAAACTGCATGATGACAGTGGGGTTGGATAACTCTAGAAAACTACAACTGAGGAGTAGTAAAACAAAGTTATGAGTTCACAAATACATTCACATGTTTAGTTCTGTAATTTTCCAATTTACATAAAATAGACAAAGTCAAAATGTTCATGGATAACCAATTAATCAGCATTAGGTTAGTGCACTGTCATTAGTCCTTGCTTGTGATTTCTATAAGGTCTTTTTAACAGGGATATGAAAAAGATGACCCTTAACATAGCCAGTGCTTTGCATGTGCTTGAGGGATCTGAGGTTGGTTTGGTCCCGTGACAGTATGAACTGGAGATGGTCCAGGTCCAGAGCTTGATGGTCTGTAGTGCAGCCAGTCCAGAAAACGATTCAGCAGCATTTCCTAAATGGGGAAAGATACATTCTGTTACAATAATGTCCATAACATTATAGGTTACACAACCATGTGTCATATGAGTATGCATGTTTTAATTAAAATCTCATTACAGTACTGGCTCCTGGTATTCTTCTTAGCATTATTGTATGTAAAAGCATGTCCAGCTGAAAGCACCATAACAGTCAGGGGAGGCTTGTAGTACCTTTCTTTGACAGCTTGTGTTACTTTGCAAACTATAAAAATAAACAAGGTGACGCTAATCATGTTTTTTTTCCCCTGAAGTGCATAATTATGAAACTCATCTGATCACAATACTTTGGCAATGTTACTGCAATTCTTTAACTACACCAAGCTCACAATACTATCACTTTAACCCTGTAACACCAGTTACTAGATACACAGGTGACCAACACACACATTACTAAGAGTAAAACGTTTTTTTAGAGGTAACTGCCCCACACATGTATAGCCTGCATTTAAATGACCATCTATAATTAGTTGGCATATTGTTGTATTACAATTGAAATATTATATGAAAGGGAGAAGCTTTGCCTGTCGCGGGTCGCGGCATGTCTGTGTGCTAAAAATGACGGCGACAAACTCAAATAATCATGCTTAGTGTAACATATCAGCTAGCTCGCTAAATAGCCTAGCAAGAAATGCTGATTACCGTCGCAGGTGACCAGCGCACAAACTACTGTATGATAGTATAATGGTGGGTCAGCATAACAACATACCTCTCTTATCACCGATACTCAGCTCCGCTAGTCTGCAGCCAGCTGCTTTCCTGCTCATTCACGAGGAACAATGTCCGACGAACTCGAGAATGAGCTTGAGCTGTGGACATCTTTTTTCCCCTCCTCTGTTCGTGTGACAGGCCTCCAAATGAACCAATGAGGTGGCCGCCCCTAAACAAGCTCCTTTGATTGGTCAAGGGGGCCATGTGGTTCGCCCATAAATAGTATATAAAGGCTGCGCCGCGAGTTCGCCATCTGCTGGTGGACCTGTCTAACTGCACCTAAAGATACAGAATTAAAAAATACAGACCTCATTTTACAGGTCTCATTTTTGCAGATCTCTGCGGCACGAATGGGACAATATTCCGTGAGCGCACAGGAAGCGATCCACAAATGCGCAGAGCCAGTTTCACATGTAGAAATGGTTCTGTAAATGTGTAAATAAGAGTTGACATGTCTTTTTTTGTGGTGAAACTATTTGCATTAAAAAAAAATAAAACAATTATGCAAAATTAAAATACACATTTACAGACTAAATTCTACATATTTGCAAATCACTTTTTCTTTGTGTGGATATAACTTTACAAAACACAATTACACACATACAAATTATTGCACTTCACATTTGTAAGGCTTGTTCTACAGATCTCGGTGGTAGAAGTTGGACAAAATTATGTAAAAATGTAATGTGGCTCACAAACTCACAGGAGGCAATCCACAAATATGCAAACCCCTTTTCACAAGCAGAAACAGATCCGTAAATGCGTAAATATGACTTTGTATTTTCAGAGTAAGTTCTACATATTTGCATGTCAAAAATTACAGGTTTGTGGATAGTGAAATACGTGTGAATCATGATACACACTTGTCAATTGTCTTCTGTGCTTTTACAAAACTGTTTTGCTTTCACAGATATTAAAGTCTAATAAACTCTTCCATAAACTTCAAAATCACTTACATCAACTAAACTTTTCATAATCATTCTTAGCACTATTCTGTAGGTTATTAAAGAAGGATTTTTTACCCAGCCTTTTTTAATTTTATAAATCAAAAAATAATATGTACAGGTCTTAAAAATGCATTACGGCAGGTTTTGAAGAAGAAAATGTCTCATAAATCAGACTATGAACAACATATGAAAAACTCCTTCTTCAATAACCTACAGAATAGTGCTAAGAATGATTATGGAAAGTTTAGTTGATATAAGTGAAGTTTAGAAGTTGAGATTTCTGGGTCAGGTTAATGAAAAAAAACTATCAAATCACGTTTATTTATACAATATCAAACCAGAATTGTCGCACCATTTCTCACAGAGGAAGTGTGTTATGTAGAAACTTAACACACTTATATAAAGTCAAAATGCAATAAAGATTTCAACTCTTGCTTTAGCCAATATCGAGATTTTAGTTTTTTAAAGATGTGCAAATTTGTGCATCATTTGTGAAATATGCTAAATTTGCATACATATTCATAAAAAATTGAAAAAAACTTCAATACAAAACAATCATTGTTTTAATGCCAGTAATCAACTGGCAAAGTTTCATGATGATATCTATAAATTAAACAATTTCAATTTTACCCTCGCATTAAACCATGGTTCTGATTTTCTATTTCGGCCCCCTCTAGCTTTCCAGCAGGTGGTTGACCAGGTTGTCCACCCAGGTTGTGATCCTTGAAGGTCCTAGATATCATTTCTGATGAACAACCTTTTACAACAGCCCATGTCCAAAAAATCACTTTGCCCCCTAGGTATATTGCTTCCATCAGCAGCAAAAACAGCATCATTTCCCCCTCGTTTGTCAGTTTGCCACAATGACCCATTCTATTCCACTTCCACAAAACACAGCTAAACAAGCTGTCATTTCTAAAAGCCAAATGACTTAAACCATCCCACAGAATCTTAATCAAAGAGTTATTTTTTTCTTACATGCCAGTATAATTACATTAGAGCTCATCAGGGCCCTCAGGTCAAAATCAGTTCAGGTGAAAATGCAACTATGAAGACTGTATTTGAACGTGTTACACAGTCAAGGCTCTCATTTTACCTTTGTTGTTTCAATGCTGTGTCTGCAAATTATTAATAATAATGTCAGTGAATAGAGAAACAGTTGTGCATTTAATGTTTGAGCTTTTCTGCACAAATATAATCTTACTTTGGTTTAGTGCGAAATATTGAAATAACACGGCTCAATGCAAGTGAAACCATCACTATACAAAGGACATTACCATCCACAGAGAGAGAAGCCTATCTCACTCATTTTCCTTTGATGACATAGTACAGCAGAGTATTGTGTAAACTTCAACAGGCCACATACAGTACCTGTAATTAAAAGCTACACATTTGGCTTACTGTTATCGTTGGTGTCTAAAAAGCTCATTCTTTCCGTGTTCAAATCATTTAGTCAATCCGAGATGAAGTTGACCCTGCCGTCATCTGAAATCAAGTCATCGAAAATCAGCTGACCCTCTGCAATGACCTTTTCATGTACTTAAACTGCATTCAGATTGGTTGCCAGCTGCACAAAGACCTCTATAAAAAAGGGGTGTCTGCCGTATATCCCACCTGTGCACAAAATCTGCTTTAGGGTGGAATTCCCCTTAAGGCGGGAGCTATCAGTCATGTGCCAGTGAGGTATCCCCCTGTGATCCTCTGTTGTGGTTACTCTGGGTGAGATGAAGGCTATTGCTGTGACGCTGGGAGGTAGGCGAACTCTTAAATGCTCCCTCTCTACGTCTGATCTCTTTGTTCCCCACCCACTGACACGCACACACATGAATGAGAGAGGCACAAACACCGGTGAATAAAATGCAAGAACCTGTGAGCGCACACACCCATGCACACACACACACACACACACACGCCGTTTGTTGATCCCTGTAAGACTATACTGTTTATGTCATAACCCCAATAAAAGTGCAGCAGCCCTCCAGATGTCTGGTGCGTGTGTCATTGTATTGGGTAAATCACGTAATATGAATGCCCACTCTCTACACCAGAGATCCTTTATACACATATGCACACACACGCAGACACACACACACACACACACACACACACACACACACACACACACACACACACACACACACACACACACACACACACACACACACACACACACACACACAGCCAGAAGGTGTGATCATGTCAGCGGCTTTAGAGAGGTGATGAGATACCAGCAGCGGTTGGCTCATACAAAAAGGAATGCTGTTCCTAAGACATCTGGTGCAGCAAGGGATGCAACATGGTCAAATATTATGTCATCATGTTCAGGTGCTGGTGATGGGGAAGGGGAAGGGAGATGTTTTCGTAAACCACGTGTTCACACACAACACACCATGAAATACTGCATATAATCTAATTATCTTTGACATGCTAGCACACACACACTACATTATTTAGATCATCTTAAATGTGACATTGAGCCAATTAATCCTAATCCATTATTGAGAAACAGATTCCTCTGAGACATAGCTGTCTCATGGATTACTCAGAGATTACAATTCCACACATTTTGCAATAATGGTAAGCATTGTTGTTAGTAATATGTTGTGGTGATAGTGTAATAGTGTAATAAGAGGTGCAAATACAGCTAAAGATAATCATTATGTTACTAACCCAATTGATAAGAATACTGGTGATGTGTATAATTCATGTAAGTGCATGAATATTATCAACACTTTTCAACCATGTATTGTTTGATTCATAGTATACAAATGACTATTATTATGTTCATTTGCAGCATTACGGTACGTGACTGAATGAACAGTAGTGTGATGTTCAGAGAATGTAGGCTAAAGGTGAAGGGGACTGGTATTGTGCATCTCCAAAACTGTTGGGTGGATTGC
>NC_137216.1:3533171-3617308 GCF_949987685.1 Ammodytes marinus | reverse complement strand
TATCAATATCACTGGTAACACTTTACAATAAGGTATACAAAATTGTAGTAGTAAATATGCGTTACCTACTAAATATTTTTGTAATAACTAACACATAGGTTTTCTTTTGTATTACCTACTAGATAGATATGTGTTACCTACTACATAGTTTTTTTGTGTTTTGTGTTAAATGGGGAGTGAAAGACATAAACGTCAGACACATTAGGTGACAGTTTCCATTGTAGAGCCTGATTGATTTATTACCAGATCCCTTGTCCTCTAGTGATCACAGTTTATTATTATTATTATTATTATTATTATTATTATTATTATTATTATTATTATTATTATTATTATTATTATTATTATTATTATTATTATTATTATTATTATTATTATTATATAATTTCTATATTCATATTAGGCTATTTAACGAGGCTCGTCTGTGACGTTGTGATCACGCAAGTGAACAGTAACGATCGCGTGCAGACTCAGAATTACATTTCAAACTGACAGTCTGTTCAGTGGCACAGATGTTAAAGAGCTCCTGTTACTGTAATACAAAAATAAATAATGAGATACATACAATACAATAGGTTTATTAATCTGAATGTAGAGCATGTTCACAATGTGTAAGGTGGTCGCATATGAACGGCATGAGGGCTGAGAATATGCTACTGATCAGATAAATGATCGATCAAATGTAAAATCATCAGGAAATGATAAAAACATCCCGATGGAGATTTCTATGGAGTGACTTTGCTTCAAACTGTACAGGGTTGCGTTGTGACGGCGACACTCTTTCTTCAGTCGTAGCTGCAGCGTAAAGTGAAAACAAACTCAGAGTAGGTCTAACCACCTCCCGAGCAGGTTAGACCCATGGCTTATGTTGCCGCAGTAACTGACTCTCGGTTGCGCTGAACCTGCTTCTTGAAACGGAAAACCCAGAGTTTCCACTAACTCAGAGCGAACAAACTCTGGGTTGCCTCAAAACCAGCTACCTGAAATAGGCCCCAGGAACGGGGCTGGGAAATGGCTTGTTGGTGAATGGGGAAGCAGGGGAGAGAGTGAGGCAGGCAGGCTGGAGTGAATGATCTGGGGGTACACGGGAGTGCAAAATATAATCCGCAGCGAGTTGATTGCAGATGAAGACCAGGTGTAAGAAGATTGCAGATGAAGAGGTTTATCGGCTCACGTTTTGTCTATTAATGTTGGCCAAATCATCAAATGTTAATAAATTATGCTTTATAATTGAAAACGCTTTAAATAAAAACTGTCTACATCACAGCTTTGCATTAACGGGTTTTCATACATTTTGTTGCAAAAAGGGTTGACAGTTCATTCTCTAAACTGCAGCCTAAGATAAGTCAGGATGGTGAATGTTATGTGTTGGGTATTACAACAACAATGTAGTAGGTAACACAAAAAAAAACCTATGTGTTTGGTATTACAACAAAACAAAATATGTAGTAGGTCACAAAAAAAACCTATGTGTTAGGTATGACAAAAAAAAAAAAAACTATGTTGTAGTAACACATATCCAGTGGCGTGCACAGACATTTTGGGGGGCAGGTGCTCATTGCAAAAAAAAAGGGCACAATACATTCTATCGATGAATGACCAAATCATTTTAAGGGTACTTGTACAAAATCCCCCCCTGGCCTAATGACTTTTAATACCCGGCCACACATAGAGTGTTTCTTAAAGGTATTTGGGAGACTGTGTTTGGGACCCTGGACCTTCTAGGGGTGTCCCCCGGAAGAAAAATGTGAACCTTTTAAAGTTAAATTCATCAATCTGGTGCACTTTGAGAAGAAAGCTAAGGCTAAATCACCTGTCAATGTGGGCTATTAAGTACTATTTTCTGGAATAATTTGGAGACACAGAATTACCAAAAAGCAGAAAGAAAAAATGTACATGTTTGAAAAAAAAAACAGTCAGCTTCGGATTTTTTTAAATAATCCCTTATCCCGAATTCTCTCTTTGACGTCTTCGTTAGGCCCCTGATCTCCGTACTAATAATATCCTACTAAGGTAAATACAAGATTACTGCAAGTCTTGTAACATAGAAATAACTTATGGTTGGGACAAAATAATATAATTAACTTATATAGCTTCATGACTGATTTAGTACCACCAACCCACTTTGCGTAGTTAAAAAAAAATGTGTGGACAGCTTTTAAGATATTTCAATAACATTTGAGGAACAGTTCAACTTTAAAATCTGAGCTTTAAAAGGCCCTGAACAATTAACATGACTCTGGTCTTGACTCTGACCCTTCATCTTCATATTCATCCTTGCTGCTGTGGATGCTTTCATCCAGGAGAGCAGAGAGCTTGGTTACATTACAACAAGGCTCAAGGCTACATTGGGAATTGCCTGTTTGTCATTTAGCAAATAAATTACTGCATGTGTTAATTATATAGCCTAAAGTAAACCTAAACAACACTAAATATTCAGCATACTGATAGATGCACATGCTGCATACCAATGCATACCAATGACAAACTCCGCCGACATTAGTTGTGTTCATCACGTCATATCTATTTTTTTTTTTGGCTAGCTTGTCGGCAGGACAGTCGGCTAATTTATGCTCAGCTGTGTGGCGCTGCATGATATAGGCTACTTTATAACAGAGACAAATAAATGCAAGGTATAGCTTGGCAACTGAGGCTTAGGGGGCAAACAATACACTCTTGACTCCATTCAATGTATGTGTTACCTCGCTGATGGGGCAGGGCAGGCGCAAGAGTAGGAGTGTGTGTGCAGCAGCTGCGGCAACGCGCCTCAGTTTGTGTCCACTCTGCGCGTTCACGTTGACAAAGGAAGTGTGTGCGGAGGAGGAGGAGGGGGGCATATTTATTGGGGCATTATTGTCAAACGTTTTTAATCGTTGAGCATTTATAGATGATAATGTCGGCATTGGCCACATACACTGTAAAAAAGATAAGAAAAAAGATTTATTTTTTATTTTTTTCCAAAAGGGCACTTGATTGGGCCAGGGGAAAAGGACAGGTGCTTCAGCACCACTTCAGGTCTACCTGTGCACGCCACATAAGGTACTACAATTTTGCGTACCTTATTGTAAAGTGTTACCGATCTCAAGCCCAATTTTTAAAGTTACTTGCAGACTCTTCCGGAGGCAAAGCATGAGCATCACGGTTGCACAGCAGAAGCTTCAGTGCTCTGTCTGACACGTGATGCATTCTGACACTGTCTTGACTTTAGGCACGCAGAGGCCAACAAAACAATCCATGTAGTTCCACATATAATTTGGAAGTAAAAAGACTTCGGTTTGCATTATCATGTGGATAGTAAGTGGTGGGGCCTGTGTTTACAGCAGTATTGAAGACTGCAGTGTATTAGACGTCAGAAAAGGACGACTAAAAAACGCTGCTGAAATGCTGTTCTTTCAGTTGGCAAACACATTGTAATCCTACAATGCTGCAATTACATGGACATGATCTCCATAGTCTCAATAGCACAAACTACACTATGCAGTAATAGTGACCATGAAATGGGTACGTTTTGAACCAAATCAAATGTCTGATGAGTGCATTTATGATTTGATGTAAAATCCTTATGACAGATATTACATGTTACAGAGCTGCGGACCTTGACCTCTAGTGTTACTGAATTATTTCGATTTGATGGGGAACTGAGTGCGCAACTTCCCAACCATCCTCATGTTGTAGCTGATAACCGCTTATTATGGTATTTTTCCAAACCACTGACAAGACTAAGAGCATTACTAGCAGCAGCCAACTGATTGTGATTAGGTTGTAGTCTCTGAATCAGGACTCCTTTGGACTACCTCTAACTTCTCACAGACTGAAGAGCTAAAATGCTTGAGAAGTGGAGTACACCAAAGACATAACTGACATGCCCATTCATTCTTAAGTATTTTTTTTCTGAATATAGCCCCTGATATTTATCAACTGTGAAGTCAAAGAGAAAACTCTTTTAAGTCCTCATCAAGGCCATGTATACAGCTGAAAACAGTTTTGGTAATGACCATGATTTGAGGCCAAGGCCATGAAGTTGACGATAAAGATGTTGACCTTCATTGCAGCAGATAACTGGAATTCCTCTGCTGTGTTGAATCTCCAGCAACACTGTACTATAATGATATTTCTTCCTGTAACCTAATGGGGATATGAATGAGTAAAATATAAGGGTTCAATGTGCTACAATGGACCAATGTGAGCCATGTGAAAACCCTAAATGTAAGACCTGTATGTATTGAACATTTGCATTCTTTACGATGGCATAATTCCATGAAAACATGCAGTTTACTAATTTAAGCTAGTAAGTGAACTGAGCACAGTAAAAAAAAAAGTATGCAATGTATGCTAGGTGAGTCGATTATGCACGATTGCCAACCCTGTTAAACACAGTTCCATTGAATTTCATTAACTCCTGTTGTGATCTATAGAGTTCATTGCATTCCCTTTGATACACTACAGGTTACAAGATAATCTCTGAGGCATTACATGGCTACAAATGAGACAATTACACACTAATTGAGTTGTTTTTCTCACCACACGTTTTCAGATATGTCTCTAGAACCACACACACCCTTTCTCCAACGCTTACTGTAAAGTCTGGTCTGGTAAAAGGACATGGGTTGCAGTCATGGGTCAGTGGAAGTTATGAAGTAGGTAGGAGGTGGACAGGAAAGGGGACATAAAACAGCCCTCTGAAAAGCTTAACATTAAAGGTGAAGTAAGCGGTTGATTTATGTTAATGTGTTAAATCGCTCTTTAATCATACAGTGATCACTTACATAATGTGCGCGTTTCATAAAGCCGGTCTCTCAGTCAGCTGCTCTGCATGTAATCGGCAAATAAACCTATTGGAGGATCCCAAAATTTGTATCCAATCACAAGAGAGAACGCTACAAACCGACACCCGTCTCACTCATGGTCTCACTGCCGGTGCACGCCAGAGCAACAGATGGGTGAATGTTTATGCGCCTACAGTGGCGGAGCAGCTAAATATCCTTCCCAATGTCTGTTTTGACGTTTTTTATCATGTTTTATCACACTTATGGATCTGAGATGATGCTAGATAACTCGCTGCTTGAAGTGCATTAATGGGGTGACGTAGGGACGAGCGAGGGGACTGCTAACTGCAGTCACTGACAGGAAGTTAGCTAAAAGAACCATTCCGCTTACAGCACCTTTAAGGGTTCCACTGCATGTCCCTCTTTGCGCTATTAATGCCAAAATGACTAATTATACTCTCTCAGATATGTTTAAGGATTGATCGATGATGCAGCAATTTGACTTGTTTGTGGCAGATAACTGATCAAAGCAAGACACTAGCATGGTCATAAGGGGGAAGGCTGAGTTCCATACAACTATAAGTAGAGAGAAAAGAGAAGAATAAAGATACTGTACATGTATGACCTATAGAAGACAGAGTTACATGATTGAAATTTCAGTTGCGCTAACCAAGCTAGAAGCTAGATTTTGTCTGCGGTATGTGGCATTATCTTAGACATACTTGTCTAGCTGTCAAGAGTGTGGGTGAATAGCAACGCATTCATATTTTGAGATTAATGCAGGTATGTATCCTCATTCTATTACACGTATAATATCATTGCAGATAAACAGAATATAAACAGTATGTGTACAGTATATTGACTTTTATAAAAGCTGCATTACTTTTTTCTTATATGTGGTTGGTGGGTGGGAAAGGGTTTCCAGCAATTCAAGAGAATACATGATGGATGAGGAAAGAATGCAGAGATAAAAGGCCAAACATTAATGGCACATTAAGTACATTCCTTTGTTTGGGGGCAATAATCAAGATGTCAGCCATCCTCAGATGTGTTTTTTTATTTCAGCTGCGGTGAGTCTTCTGTGGTTGAAGGAATAGTTTGGAACATTTTGGGAAATGTGCCTATTAACTTTATTTTCGAGCATTAGATATACTGTAAGATTATCACCACTATCATGTCCGTTCAGATTAGCTCAGCATTAATAACTGGAAGAAGAGAGTAAAACCTACTAGTAAGAGGTGAACACAGAGAACCAATAGGAAGCAGGCTGAATAGTATGTGTAGTGAATATAGACATGTATTTCATTCATTAAGGGCCCACTCACACTAGGGCCGTTTGCCTGTTCCGTGCTGCAGGAAGATTCAGCACGATTCCCCCCCCTCCCCACTCCCCTCGCTGGCCCGTGGTCACACTGCTCGTGGCCTGGGCACGATTGCACCTTGCCTACGTCACCGTGCGCGTTTAGGATTTGGAGCGTAGTCTACTTGTAGGCTATACGACTGTTTGTGAATATTTTCATCCGGCCAAATTTGCATCAAATATTCCACTTCCACATTAGAGCAACGAGAATCCTTAAGCTATTGTTTTTTTTTTAAATGTAGCCTTGACGTAAGGTTGCGGTGGACAGTCTCATATTTGTGCAGCACGCTGTTTATTATTAATATAAACAGCCCGTCATCAGACCATACGTACCGGATGGTTTTATACACATCGATCGCTCCATCAAGTAATCCAAGTCAGACCTTTTTGTATGGGCACAGATAGTTTTTTTAAGTGTCTTTATAACATTTATTGTTAAACCTTAGTGTAGGCCTTATCACCGGGCCGCGGTGTGTTGTTTTGTGTTCGTCTCCACCGCCATGCGTAAAGGCAGTTATGACAGCTGACGGGAGGAAAAAGAAAAAAATCATCTGACGAACGTGAGTAAACACGAAAACCTTTTTGCTTTGCTTTCTGCGCTCACCTATTTAGCTCTCTCCCTCTTTTATTAGCCCACACCTAGGCCTACACACACGTTAATTCTCACACACTTTATGTAGCTACAAGTCCAAGTGGTGGGCAATTCTGGTGCCGACTAGTAAGGCAGCGGACGTTAACGGACTATGCATCCTTAATAAATTCACGTCAGGAACGCCGCCTGTGCGCTTGCGTGTGCGCGTGTCATCTCATTAGCATCTGTACTTTGGCCACGGCACACCTCTATTTATTAGTTGGTTGGATAGTGATTTATGTTGTGTTTATTCCAAGCTATACCAACTCATTAGAATTAACCTGGGTTATTAATAAACATCTAATGATGAAATCAGTTTTATCTCTATAGCCCAATATAACAAATAGCCATTTTCGTCAGTGGGCTTCACATTCCGTACACAGTATGCACCCTCTGCCCTTAGACCCTAAGCTTGACTGAAGAAAATCTCCCAGCAAAAAGTGGGAAGATGTGCAGACAATAAAGAGAAAATAATGGATGATCAATTCTTGTGTCTTGTGTACTGTGTTGTGAATGTGTGATATTGTTCCAGTTTCACCTGTTACTTCAATCATCACGGTTATACAGTATACAGTATTTTCACTGATTGAGATATAAAATCCAGAACAATAGAAAGGTTAAACATTTATTGACGCAAACAAAATAAATATATAAATAAAATACAAAATAAAACTATACAGAACTAAACTACTTTCCTCTCTCCTCTCCTCCCTTACCCTAGCCTCCTCATTAATCCTCCTTACCTCTTCCTCTCTCCTTTCTTCCCTTATCCTGCCCTCCTCATCTCTCCTCCTTGCCTCTTCCTCTCTCCTCTCCTCCCTTTCCCTTGCCTCTTCCTCTCTCCTCTCCTCCCTTGCCCTTGCCTCTTCCTCTCTCCTCTCCTCCCTTGCCTCTTCCTCTCTCCTCTCCTCCCTTGCCCTTGCCTCTTCCTCTCTCCTCTCCTCCCTTTCCATTGCCTCCTTGATCCTTTTCTCCTCAATTCCCTGCTGCTCAGCTTCTCTTTTTTGGTCCCTACTCTCCGTATCTTTAAGATACAACATTATTGTACCCTGCCCGTCCTCCCTCCTTCTCCTCTTTCTCCCCACTGTTGTACTTTCCGGATCAGTGTCCTCAATTGGGTCAGCCACAGAGGAAGTGGAGGCCACAACAGTCTCATGGGCTGCAGATGACAGAAGCACTGGTGGGGTGATTGATGGCTTGCTGCCCAAAGCCGCATCCATCACCCCATACCACTTCCAGGAGGCTGCTGTTGCCTCCCCATCCTTTGTGCTGACACCTGTCTTTGGACACTTCAGATCCTGCAAATTAGATTAAAAAAAAGTCATTAGTTTAGTGTGGTAAATGTTGTATCAAAGGCAGACAGAGAGCTTCTCACTCACCTTGTACTTTTGTTTTAACTTTTCCCACTTCTTCTTCACCCATGTGGGCAAGACCTTGCCCTTCAGGCCTTTTTCCTCAACAAACATCCTAAAGTGATAGGGAACCCAAACACTGTCTAATATGTCCAATGATAAATGATCCTTTTATCAAATTTTCAGATAAACTCACTCGAAGCCCTTGATGGCCGCATTTCTCCTCCCCGTGAAAAGCTCCTGCTTCTCCACCCTCCATTGGATTAGCCTCTCTGTGTCTTCATCAGACCCTAACAATAAAAAATGATATTCATAACATTAATAATAATCGCTGAACATGATGTTAAATAAAGGAAACTGAAGGAAATTAATGAAATGTATCGTTTTTCATCACATACATTGTTTTTTAGATAGACATTCTGCCCCTATACTATTTAAAGTCCAGGTCACATATGCTATTCATCTATAAAGTGACCTTATGTACTCAGACATGCAATTGGACAAAGCTTACTGTATAGGTCAGCCTGCAGAGCACACACACACATTTGTTTGCGCAAACTTTTGCATATTACTTATCCACCAGTGTCACACAGGTTGGCTAACAAAGTTAATTACACACCATTAAGTTGTGGATTACACTAAATACTATGTAGTACATATTATTGTGGAACAGTGCTAACTGACAGTTTTTGTTTTGTTTAGTTTTTCTAACTACAAAACTTGCAATAAAACTATGATGACAAATAATAAGCAGCCAAAACTCCTACTTAGGTTACACAGTATCAGCTTACAGTCACAGTAGTTCGACAGTGTAAACTGTCAAAAGTCTCCACAGGTAAACTACAAACCTGTAGTATACTAATGTATTACTCTTACTGATCTGCAACACATTTGTAGAACCTTACACTTGAATGGGTTGTCACTCCCTTTCATTATCGCTCCGTCCGTTTCTCCCATGGTTTCTCCGTGGTCAGCGTCCATCCTTTTCTTTTCTTTTTCTTGTCCACATGGTCGGCTGCTCCCGCTATTTAACGTCACTTCCGCTGCAGTGGATTGTGGGTCAGAATCGCCCAAATAGGATGCCTTTTTCAACACTAACAATCTTGGCCGCATGAAGTAAGTCATCCGGGTACTTCTAACCATCCTAAATCTGGCCACAAGAATCGGGACATCCTAAATCTTTTTTCTACATAGTAGAAAGTATGCGATTCGGAACGCAACCAGAGATTTTCTGTGCTGGCTGGATGGGCTCCTCCTATCTGTTAGTTCTGGAAAGAGACACCTCCCCATTTTCTTAAAGAGATCCTATTATACTTCTTTTCTGGTCTTAATTTCTTGTTAAAAACTGCTATAGAGCAACCTGACACGAATCACATCACAAAAAACTATGTAGATTTTCGGGAAGCTCTTTCTCTTATTTTGGCGATCCAGCAGGCCCTGTTAACACTTTGCTTCTGCCATCTCCTCCGCCCCCTCCCCCCCTTCCTGCAAACCCAACTCCATTGTGATTGGTTACCTTGCGAAGGGAAGTCGTGATTCTAAATGTCTGCAAAGAATCAGCCCTGGCGGGACGCGAGCACGGGTCTACTGCTTCGTAAACGATCTCTCTACCGACTGAGCTAGGCGAGCACTGGTCTAGTGTTGTCACCCCCTGCTATATATAGCAACCTGGGAGCTTGCCTGACCATATATGGCAAAAAGATCTGGTGACACACACATACCGGAAATTTGAACAAGTTCGGCTCGACTGGCTGCCATAGTTTTAGTGCTCTGCACAGCCACCCCAGACGGTCAGCAGGGAATACGTCGAAATGCATGTAAGTAATTATTTGATACTCTAGTATGGTTAAACATGACTATAAATCATTATAACAACGTTTATAGGTCATACAAGTCGAAAAGTATCATAGGTCCTCTTTAAAAGCAGATGAGCGGAGAGTGGAGAGCCAGTTGGTTAACTCAACTCGGTGACTTTGAGGCGGAATTCACTAAGCACCTCTCTAACTCTCTCTCTCTCTCTGTCTTAAAACACAGATGACTTGGTAAAATTTGTAAACTTTAGATGGGAATGATAGACTAGAAAATCTCATAGAAGGGTGAATGGAATTAACCGAGATTAGGTCGAGGCATGATCTCCCTTTCCTCAGTGTAACAATTTCGTTTAAGTCCTCACCATTTTTAAGGTTTTGGGGTGGTAGATTAGGGATAGGCGCAAGTCTAAAATCGGAGAGCATGAAATAACTCTGATCTTGTGCTTTGGCAAATTGTGAAAAATACCAAGTAAACATCTACTAAGGGAAAAAGAACTCTATTGAATGAGTCAATATGCATATAAACCTGTTTCTGTCTTTTCTGTTTTTTGGTTATATGTTTTTTGGTTATATGATGTTCTGTAATATCATGTAATTGAATAAAAACCAGTAAAACGTTCCGCCTGTCTCAGTCACCTTTTAGTTTAGTTTGAGATAACCAAGGACCTAGCTTTAGTCTTTTCTACAGAATGAAGTGAAGCGCCCCCATAAGGAACGCAACGTAAGTTGGGATACTCACGCAACAGCCGACACTTGCTAACAACACATTTAAACACAACCTCATATCCAAAACCTTTTTACTTAAAGGAATGTTTTTAATAACTTCCCAGGTTTAACGCGCGCGGTTAAATGCTGAAAATAGTATATCTGCTCTATTTGTAGGAGGTGGGATTAATAAACATAGGTTACATAAAACAGAGGGTAATAATTGGTGAAGGAGATCATATGACTCAAAGTGGTGAATGATTATCTGAATCAAATAAAAAGTGTTAAATTTCATAACTAAAACAAGATTCATTAAATAGATGAGTAGGTTTTGATGAAGTAAAACGCTGAACACAGTGGTTTTAAGTGGAACCATTTTTAATAATATAGAAGTTCCCTGGTATTCTAGTGGTTAGAATTCCGCACGCTCACCGCAGGAGCCCGGGTTCGCCGCTCAGCAGAAACCGTGAGAGAAGGGGGTATTTCTTTATGAAGAAAGAGGTTGTAATTAGAGCATCGTGTTACAAGTTAGTTAATACTGGTTTAATAGGACATCACTAATAAACGTAGATACTAGCTTTTCATAATAGATCAGACTTTTCCAGTCCAGATCGCATCAGCAGCAAGCAGTCGGGATCTTCATTCCCAAAGAGCAGAATTCTACCGAGATAAGCCAGTTCAGGAGTATCGCATTACTGAATGTGGAAGGTAAAATCTTTTTCTCTGTGCTGGCGAGAAGATTGACAAGCTTCCTCAAGGGTAACAATTACATCGATACCAGTTGCCAAAAAGCAGGTCTCCCAGGCTTTCCTGGTTGCATAGAGCACTCCTCCGTTTTCTGGGAGCAGATACAGCGTGCCAAGAGAGAGAGAGGCGACCTACACGTGGTTTAGCTTGACTTGGCAAATGCCTATGGATCAGTCCCGCACAAGTTGATTGATTACGCATTGGAGTTTTTTCACACACCAACCTGTGTTATCAAGATCATATCCAGGTATTTCAGCAGCCTCCATATGTGTTTCTCCCTTGATGGCTTCTTGACGGGATGGCAGCAGTTGGAGGTCGGCATTGCCATGGGATGTTCCATCTCTCCGATACTCTTCGTCACAGTCTTCGAGATTCTCCTCATCGGAACCAGGCAAGTGGCAAGAGGCATGAGGTCAGCAACCGGAGTGAGACTGCCCACCTTGAGAAGCTACATGGATGATGTAACAAGCATTTTACAAACAGCCCCATGTACAACAAGACTACTGAACCGCCTTGACGATCTAACAACATGGGCAAGACTGAAGATTAAGCCATCGAAGTCTCGGAGCCTCTCGATTCGGAAAGGAAAAAGGAATGACAGTGTGGTGTTCACGGTAGGAGGACAGGAAATTCCGAGGTTGGCGGAGCATCCAATTCGAAGCCTTGGGAGGGAGTACTCTGCGGATCTCTCAGACAGGCAAATGGGGAGAACAGTGCATAAGCAGCTAACAGATGGTCTGGCCAGGATCAACAGCAGCCAACTTCCGGGTAAGTATAAAGTATGGTGCTACCAACACACACTCTACCATCGCTTAATGTGGCCACTGAAAATCTGCGAAATTCCATCATCAGCAGTGAAAAGGATGGATGGCGTCTCCAACAGCTACATCAGGAAATGGCTTGGCCTCCCTCGCTGCTTCTCTGACGCAGGTATGTTTGGCAGGAATGCGTTGGAACTTCCATTCAAGTCTATCAGCCTCGGATACAAGCAGGAGAAAACCCGTTTGGTACTCGAGCTGAAGGAATCCAGGGGCCAGCTGATTAGAAGTGCAGAGGTGAATTTCCGCACAGGGCGAAAGTGGCGGGCACACACAGAGGTTGACCAAGCCATCAGCAGGTTGCAGCACAGAGAGGTCCTGGGAAAGGTGCAAAATAATCGGGCAGGATTGGGCTGGGGAGAACCTGTGCAGTTCTGGTCTCAAGCCACAAAGGAGCAGAGGAAGACCATGGTTGTTGAGGAGATCACGCAGACGGAAAAGGAGCAATACTACATCAAGGCAGTGTCACAGGGCAAACAAGGAGCATGGACGCGGTGGGAGGCTACCACAACCAGAAACATCAGCTGGGCAGACATCTGGCAGACCCCTCAGGCACGGCTGAGCTTCCTGATGCGGGCAGCGTACGACACACTCCCTTGTCCACGCAACCTCTCCCGGTGGTATGTGAGTGAGGACAATTGCCCTTTGTGCAGCAACACAAGCGCTGGCCTCCAACACATCTTGTCAGGGTGCAAGGTTGCGCTGACCCAGGGGCGCTACAGGTGGCGGCATAATCAGGTGCTACGGAAGCTTGCAGAGCTGCTGGAGATCAGCAGAGTGGCAGCTAACAACTCCTCGATGCACCGTCAAAACAGTATCCCTTTCGTCAAGCCAGGGGAGAACTGCCAGAAGTCTGCTAAGGGAAAGACCTCTCTGCTCACCCCTGGAAAGGCGTGGGAAATGAGGGTTGACCTAGGGAAGCGCTTAGTATTTCCACCTGAGATTATTCAAACGAATCTCAGACCAGACATCCTGATGTGGTCCCCAGCCGTAAAGAAGGTTTTTGTCATCGAGCTCCTTGGGAGCAAGGGATCCCGGCAGCAAACGAGCTCAAGCGGCTCAAATATTCGGAGTTGGCAGCCGAATGCAGGGAGGCTGGCTGGGCTTCTACCATCCACACAGTTGAAGTTGGATGCCGGGGTTTTGTAGGGAAATCAACAGTGCAAATTCTGCGAGCAGTTGGCATGACTGGAGCAAAGCTACAGAGGGCAGTCAAAGAGCTGGCAGAGGAAGCTGAGAAGTCAAGCTACTGGTTGTGGCTACGGAGGAGGGATTGTGCGTGGGGGAAAACACCCCAATAAGGTCAGCTGCAGGGAGTGGCGGGGAGACACTGCCCCCCCACCGGGAGATGTATTGGCTAGGGGGCGAAACATCAGTGAACGGTGGCTCCAGCTGACGACCCTGCAGCTGACCAGAAGGGTGCCGGAGGAGGTGCGGCAGGCGGACATGCCAAGCAGGAATAAGATCTTCTGTATTACACACTTAGCAGGAGAGGTACCAGACAGATGGCCTATGACACAATCTTGCCATGAAATACCAATCAATGTATAAAACTAGCTGAGTTACCAAATTGCTCAACTTTCCTTTTAAGCAAATGGGAAAGACATTTTGTAAAATCAAAGTTTTGCAGTCAGCTGTAATAATTTTAACAACTATAAATGATCTATCCGTTGACACAATTATGCTGTAGATGCATTTAGGTATGGGACTGACCTCAATCCAGACTGTCATTTTACCAATTCCACACTACTTGACATGTCAAACCTGACCATGTCATGCATTCGTTAATTTCTTATGCGTGTCCACTTATATGTGGTCATAAACTTGTAAAACTGGATTGACCATGGTGCACTTTGCGCTGGAAATGAATTTGCTAGCTTGGGCACTAATTGCTTGATTGATTCTTAATGACCACACAATTGGGTGTGTTGTCAGTACAGCTTGGTACAGGTTCCAACTTACAAAACATATAACACAGATATACATACAGACATACACACTACACAATACATATGGGCCATGCTTAATCCTCAGTGTTCAGAGTTCAGAAAGTTTATTGCAGTTGGGATGAAACTGTTTTTGAACCGGGTTGTTCTGGAGGCAATTGTCCTGTAACGCCTCCCAGAGGGCAGTAGCTGGAAGGCATGAGCTGTATCCCTTTACAGAGACCGCATCCTTGGAAGGACGCGGTCTATGAAGGCCATAGCCTGTGAAGGCCGATTCCAAGGCCGATTCCAAGGCCAACGAGCGTTGTTAAACGAGACGGTCTCCGCAGGTCTCCGTTTCGCTCTGTTTACGAGCATTTCCGGTTGGCGTAACAAGCCGTTACCTTGCGTGACGACTCGCCGCTCCTGTGCTGCCTAGCAACCCTGATTCCTGCCAACGGAAACAGCCTTGTCAACGGAGGAAAAAAGAAAAAGAAGTTGCCTACCAGACGAAAAGAAAAAAAAGTACAAGAAAAAAAGAAAGGAAGATAAAAGTTAAGAACATGGAGCAACACGTTGCTGTTTTGTTATTTTTTATTTTATTTTATGCCATCTCTGAAAAAAACGCAATGAATCTTGGGATATGTTGGGCCGCGAAGGATACATCTGATGCAGCCTTCAAAACCGTGAAACGAAGGCTGCATTTCTCGGCCGCATATGAGGAGCCTTGCAAGGAGCCTTGCAAATGGAACAACCTCTGCGCGCCACTATGACGCAATCGGTCTTCAAATGCAGCCTTCGTAGACCGCAACCCCTATATTGAGATTCACCCATAGTGTGCAGGGTGAGTGGGGTCGGAGATGATTTTCCGTGCTCTGCGTAGTGTCCGTTTGTGGTAGAGTGAATCAAGGGATGGTAGGGGTGTGCCAATAATTTTGGATGCTCTATTGATGATGCGATGTAGTTTATTCCGGGAGAGTGAGTCTAGACTGCCGAACCAGACTGTGATGGATAAGGTGAGGATGCTTTCTACGATGGCTGTGTAGAAGCTGAGCAGAAGATGGGACCTTACCCTGAACTTCTTGAGCTGACGGAGTTGGAAAAGTATTTGCTGGGCTTTTTTGTAGGTGTGGTCTGCGTTTATTTTCCATTTGAGGTTATTGCTGATGTGGGTTCCAAGGAGTTTGAATGTGTCGGTGATGGAGATGGATTCATCTTTAATAAGCACAGGAGCTTTGGGGGTGGCTGGCGTCTTGGGTCAATGATGAGTTCCTTTGTTTTTGATGAGTTGAGTATGAGATCATGGTCTGTGCACCAGGTCACTGCTTGGTTGATCTGTGCACGGTATTCTGTTTCTTGGTTGTTGGTGATGAGTCCTATGATGGTTGAGTCGTCCGCGTACTTGTACAGGTTGACAGAGCTGTGGTGGGATGTGAGCTTGTTTGTGTAAAGGGAGAATAGCCAGGGTGAGAGAACACAGCCTTGGGGTGTGCCTGTACTGAGGAAGAGAGGGGAGGATGTAGTATTGTTGATCTTCACCTTATGTTGCCTGTTCCAGAGAAAGCTGTGAATCCAGTGACAGATGCATGGGTCGATGTTCATGTCCAGTAATGTATTGAATAGTTTGGCCGGGTTTATTGTGTTGAATGCAGAGCTGAAATCCATGAACAGGATGCGGGCATATGTGTTGGCGGACTCCAGGTGGTTCAGAATGTGATGAGTTGCTAATTTGACGGTGTCTTCAACTGACCTGTTGGCTCTGTATGCAAATTGATATGGGTCCATGAGGGGGGTGGTGACAGTTTTCAGGTGATTTAGTATGATGCGCTCAAATCATTTCATAACTGCTGATGTCAAGGCAATGGGTCTGTAATCATTGAGGCAAGAGATGGTCTTGGTTTTGGGAACTGGGATGATAATGGATTATTTGAAGCAGTTGGGTACTGAGCTTTGGCAGAGGGAGGAGTTGAAGATGTTGGTGAAAACGCCAGCCAGCTCCGCAGCACAGTGGTGGAGAAAGGAGGGGCTGATGTTATCTGGGCCGGGGCTTTATTCCTCTTAAGTCCCTTGAAGGTGCTCCTTACCTCCTCCTCGTAGATGGTGAATGGGGGGGTAGGCAGGGGGCCTGGGGGAGATGGTAGTGGAGCCGGTAGTTTTTTTCCAGATAGAGCGGGTGTCACTATTAGTGAATGTTCTTCTAATTTAGTGGCATAGTTGGATTTGGCTCTTCTTATTGCAGATCTCAGTTTGTATTTGGCAGCCATATATTGTTCTTTATTTCCTGTCAAATGTGCTGAATTTTTCTCCTTTCTTATTATTTAAAACCACGGTTTATTATTATTGTAGTGTTTGACTTTTTTGAGTGAAATGCACAGGTCAACACAGTAATTGACGTATGACGTCACTGCTTCGGTGACGTCGTTCAGGTCACCTGCGGCATGGAAAACATCCCAGTCCGTGCACGCGAAACAACCCCGAAGTTGTTCAATGGCATCGGGGGACCAGCACTGGAGAAGTGTTGTTGGTGTTTTGGAGGATTTAACTTTTTGCCTGTATTTTGGAATTAGCAGCAGCATCGCATGGTCGGACCTGCCCAGCGGAGCCCTCGGGTAAGCCTCTCTGATAGAAGTGTAGCAGTTGGTCCCTCTGCTGGGGCAATTTACCTGCTGATGGTAGCCGGGGAGCTCAGATGATAGGTTGGTCTGGTTAAAGTCCCAGAGGACGATGACTGCTGTGTCCGGTTGTGAATTTTCCACTGAGGAGACGTAGTCGGTTAACTCGGCTATGGTGGTGTTAGCGTTAGCCTCAGGTGGAATGTAAACACAGATCATAATAATTGATGCGAACTCCCGTGGGAGGAATGATGGTCTGCATTTGACAGTGAGGTATTCCAGGGGCGGGGAACATACATGTGTGAGTTCAGTAGAATGTGTGCACCAGTGTTGATTTATCATGATGCAAACACCGCCGCCTTTTTCCTTGCCCGATAGTTTGGATGATCTATCGGAACGATGTAATGTGAAACCTGGAAGTGTTACCGCTTGGTCTGGTACTGATTGATCCAGTCAGGTCTCTGTCAGGCAGATGGCAGAGCAGTCACTGTAGTCTTTGTCGGTTTGGATCATAAATTGTAGTTCATCCATTTTGTGCCGGAGGGATCTTACGTTTGACAGCAGAAGGGCTGGGAGCGGTGGCCAGTAAGGGCGTCTCCTGAACCTGGCAAAGGTGCCAGAACGGCGGCCGTTTTGGGCCGACAGCCATGGTGTTGAGTGGCTTGCGCTGTAGATGTTTAATTCCAATAATTTCTCCTCCAGCAAGGATGTAGATGGGCCCAGATCACTGTGAGAGGTGGATCTGAGGTTTAGAAGCTCCGATCGGGTGTACTGGATTATGACACTTTGCAAACAAATAACGCAGACACTAAAATGACAGACAGGAACACTGCTTGTACTGTGGCAAGCCTCACGGCCGCCATCTTCCTCCTCGTTCTAGGATTGCAGCAGTTGTGGGCGTGGCGGTACTCCTGGGCAGACTGCTCCAGGTGAGGATCGTTGGCTAATCAGACCCTCTCTACTTAAGCCTCTGGACTCCAGTCATTCGGCGCCAGATTGTACAACCTACCAGAGCGGTAATATTCCCGAGATGGAGACTCTTTGTTTGTTGTTTTCTTTCCACATCTCCAGTAAGAGCTAGTTGTTTACTCTGCTCTATCTTTCCTTCCGTGCTAGTTGCCTCCGCCGTTCACCCGTTCAACTTGCCTGCCTGCAGTTTCCGGACTCTCACCAGCCCATGCTCGCTACACCACTCAGCCATCCAGTGCACCTGCCTGTCTGTACGGATCCCCAGGATTTAATAAACATTGTTCAAACTGACTACCTGAGTTAGCGTTCTGCTTCTGGGTCCAATCCCCAAGTTACACAACAATATGCCTGGAATAGGCCTTTCTGCATTATTGTATGTAAGAGTCACATGTATTATGAAACATCATTAGTCATTGCTAAAATACTGTCCTAATTCAAAGTCTTCATTTAGTCAAGTTTGGCCCAAATACCTGCACACATTTAGCTGTCTTGTACTTTGTTGAGCTGAAAGTGAACATTTTCAACCAGTTCTATGTGAATCAGTAGAGCTAATGGTTCCTCCTGGGTAAACTACTGGACCAGAGGGATTAGTCCTCTTCCATATATAGCCCTTCTTGTGAGGAAATGTTTGACCCTAGCTGATCAATATTTTAGGAAATTGCTCCTTGTGTCACTCCACATCTCCCAAGGCCCATAGCATTTCTCTCCACCATCTCATTCCCTGTCAGGCTTGAAGAAAGTGGAACTCAAATCCAGTGGAGCAAGTGTCAGCTTAGGTCGAGCGGAACATGTTGCAAATGGTGTTAAAAGCATGTACTCGTTGGCCCCAGTTCTCAATAATTAATGACGGAAGGCCCACAAAAAATGATCCCTGTGTCCTCTTCGATATTTCCCTGGTGGAAGCGTGCATGAATTAGTAACAAAGATCAAACTGCAGTGTTAGCGCGGATCAAGTATTTGTAAAGAAGCTGAAAGGACTATAGTTAAGTCCTATGAGATAATGTGGATGTGCCTTCCATGTTCCCTGTTCCTGTCACATTGAATTTTAATTTGGAATGGAGCAATTCTACAAGGTATAAGAATGATGAATTAGTCATCCATAGACCTATCTTTAGACAGAAATGTCTTGGAAAGAGTTTTGAAACGCTGTTTGTTAAAGTTTAAAATTGAAGATTGGAACCGGACAAAGTAAAGAAAATCAGTCATCAGTTTGCTCTTTAACGTCAGTGAACAAATCACTCGATATCAGACAACTGTGAATTTATTTAACCTCAAACGTTTGTCTGCTTCAATTAATTGGACTAAACTATCCACTAGTGTGGTCTTCTCTGATCAAACCTCCAAAAGACACTCTGTGCGACGTGGTGTGTCGGGATTGATGGATAGGGACTGCAATGTTACCAAACTTTGCGCTAAGATCCATTTTATGGCAGTCCCTACTGAATTCAGAGTATCTGATCATGAGAAATCTATTAAGAATACACAATGCCACAGATCAAACTGCTGTCTTAGAACTTAAAACACAAATACATGAAATACATTGATTTCCGATCAGAGTGACAGCTGACTGAAGAAATAAGGCAACAGGATAAGTTTATCCTTTACCTTTAGCCTGGTCCTGAAATAAATGTCCATATGTGCCCTTTGCTTTTGTGCAACTGAATCATGGCTAAAGTAGGCCAAGATAACCGGAATATCCCTGCTTAATCCCTTATCTTGGTTTCGTGCAATAGCCTCCTGATCATTAGTACTGTTTGGTATGACTTGCTGTTTTCTACATGTGGCATGCACCCACGGCATACTGTATGTGGATTACTGGTATAATGCAGTATGATCAATCTTCTTTCTCCTGAGTTTACTTGTATAGACTGGTCCCTCCCATTTGTTCTTTCCAATTCTCCCTTGAGCGAAAAAGGCAAGAACATTTAACCTCCATTAAGCTTGTAGCAGCTAGCTGCCTGCCTGTCTCCTTATCTGCAGCTTCCTGGCTCACTTTTACTCGTACTGCCAGATCATCTCTCTGTTTTTGCACCTTATTACATTGCTTTCTTAAGCTTTTTTAAGGAGAGTGCTTTGGTTGTTTTGCTGCACTAATGCTAGGGGTGGGAAAAATAATCGATTCTCCGATGCATCGCGATTCTCTCTCGAACGATTCCGAATCGATTCAGAAAAGTTAATAATCGATTTAATCGATGTGGTGTGCATGTGCCACTGCGCATACACACCACACAACTGCGAACTGTTAAACGTGGCGAAAAAAGGTCTGAGAGCAGCAAACCCATATGACCTGCACTGGCTTTGTGTCTGTTTACATTTTTGTATGAGAGCTGATTTCCAAGCCATACTTTTTGCACAATGTGTTGAAATGACAAAGAAAATAATAGAATAGAAATCCTATAGAAACATGATTTACAAGAGTAGAAAGAAAATTAAACTGAATCAGTTTAGTTTTTACTAGTGGTGGGCCGTTATCGGCGTTAACGTGCTGCGTTAACGCAAAACTCTTATCGGCGATAAAAAAAAATATCGCCGTTAATCTCTTATTCCACCTCCTGTTCGGCTCAGGGGAGATGGTTCCCTCCAGGGCCGATGGCTGTTCGCCGTCAGGGTGAACCCCCTTCCGTGTGTTCTCTGGTCGGGTAATAATAGCCGGGGGCCGTTGTTGACACTTGAGGAGCCTTTATTGCAGGAGCGAAGCTTCTCTCACACACCCGCCGCTCTCTCTCTCCATCACTTGCCCACGACACACACCACCTGGCTGCAGGATCGCTAATGTAACACTCAGCGCCAAACCCCCTTCACAAATCTGTCTATTCAATGTTTACTTATGAATGTATCCATGTACGTAACTCTGACATGTACATAACTTAATTTATTGTTAATAATATGGTCTGTTTGTAAATTCGGCATATGATTAATTTTTCTGTTTTCTGTTATAGCCTATAGCCTACCCAACAAATTAGTTTTTTCGTTTTTTTTAAGCACAAAAAACAGTGCAATGTTGTGATTTTTAGCCTTATATCTGATTAAATTGTTAGAATATTATTTGTTCGCAATAATTAGACACTCGTTCTGATGACGAAATGAAAGCCACCTGGCTTGAGAAACACGTTCTCAAAGACTTACTTTGAGTCATTATTTAGGGAGCACACACATATTATGAATGAATTCAAATGAGCCATTTTAATCTAGATTAATCTAGATTAATTCCAAAATTAATCTAGATTAATCTAGATTAAAAAAATTAATCTATGCCCACCTCTAGTTTTTACATATACTTCCATATTGTGTTGAAATACAAGCTGCATTGATTATTGCACTGTTCATAGAAAGTCATATTTGTGACAAGAAAAGCTTTTTCTCTAATACAATATTAGAGAAGTAGGAAGTGATTAGCAAACTCTGAGTAGCAAACTCAGATGTGTATATAAATATATTTCTAAAAATCACAAATGGGTATTTACGTAAAAAAATTCAATAATTGGCATGCATTGATAATCGATTTTGAATCGAATCGTTGACCTCTGAATAGGAATCGAATTGTGACTAATGCACATACCTTTTTGAGGAGTTTCGGTTGTTTCTGGATGTTTTGGTTTAAAGGTGAAGTAAGCGATTTATTTATGTTAATATAAGTGTTAAATCGCTCTTTATTCATACAGTGATCACATATATAGTTTGCACGTTTTAAAAAGCCGATCTCTCAGTCACTCGCTCTGCATGTAATCGGCAAATAAACTTTTCGGGGATCCCACTACTTATAACCAATCAGAAGAGAGAATGCTACAAACCGGCACCCGTCTCACTGCCAGTGCACGTGCAGAGCGACAGATGGGTGAATGTGTATGCGCCTACAATGGCGGAGCAGGTACAAATCCTTACCAATGTCTGTTTTGATGGTTTTTATCATGTTTTATCGCATTTATGGATCTGAGATGATGCTAGATAACTTGCTGCTTGAAGACCGCAGTGCATTAATGTGGTGACGTGGGGACGAGGGAGGGGACTGCTAACTGCAGTCACTGACAGGAAGTTAGCTAAAAGAACCATTCCGCTTACTGGAACTGACACATTTCTTTATGTGACCAGTGATATAGGGTCTCAATGTTTAGGACAGCACTAGATCTCCTAGGTATTGGTCTATTGGTATAGAAAAGATAATTCACAAAAAGGCACAACACACTCAAACAAAAGCACACAGTCCAAAGGATGTGTAAACACTCGCATGCACACATGCTCACACACAAACATGTAGCATGCTACAATCCCAATTCCAAAAATGTTGGGACGTTATGTATAATGTGAAAAAAACAGAATGTGATAATTTACTCATACCTTTCGACATGTATTACACAAATAACAGTACAAACACATCATATGTATTTGTTTAAACTGATATACTTGATTGTTTTTTTGTAAATATACACAATTTTTAACGTTGGTGCCTTCAACACGTTATAAAAAATTGGGACAGGGTCATGTTTACCGTTGTTTTACATCACCCTTTCTTTTAAAAACTACGAGTAAGCGTTTGGGAACTGAGAACTGACATTAATTGTTGACATTTTGAAATCAAAATTATTTCCCATTCTTGCTTGAAATACAACTTCAGTTGCTCAACATTCCTGGGTCTCCATTGTGATATTTTGTGCCTCATAATGTACCAAATAGTCTCAATGGGAAACAGGTATGGACTGCAGAGAGGTCAGTCTAGTACCCGCTCTCTGTTGCTATGAAGCCAAGCTGTATTAAGACGTGCAGAATGTGGCTCGGTATTGTCTTGCTTAAATAAGAGTGTATGTCCCTGAAATAGACGTTGTGCAAGTTACCCATGCCATGGGCACTAACCCACCCCATACCATCACAAACGCTGGCTTTTCAACTTTGTATTGGTAACAATCTGGATGGTCCTTTTCCTCTAGAGCGCAGAGGACACAACGTCCATGATTTACAAAAACTATTTGAAATGTAGACTCGTCAGACCACAGCACACTGTTCCACTTTGCATCAGTCCGTCTCAGATGAGCCCAGGCCCAGAGAAGTCTGCAGCATTTGTGGATGTTGTTGATATATAGCTTGCACTTTGCATGGTAAAGTCTGATCTGGCATTTGTGGATGTAGCGACAAACTGTGTTTACCGACAATGGTTTTCTGAAGTGTTCCATGGCCCATGTAGTGATATCTTTTTATAAAATCATGTTATTTTTTAATGCAGTGCCACCTGAGGTCATAGGCATTACATTTTAATTTTGGACCTTGCCCCTTGAGTGCATAGATTTCTCGGGATTCTCTAAGTATTTTTATTATATAATGGATTGTAGAAGGTGAAATCCTTAAATTGTTTGCAGGAATGTTGTTTTTAAACTGTTGGACTGTTTTCTTGCAGTTCTTCAGAAAGTGGTGAGCGTCACCCTGTTATTGCTTGTGAAGACTGAATCTTTACGGCATGCCCCTTTATAATATCACCTGTTACCAGTTTACATGTTTAGAGTAGTATTCTGAGTAATGTTCCAAACAGGTTTTTTTCTTTTTAACATTCTACAGTTTTCCCAGTTTTTTAATGCCCCTGTCCCAACTTTTTTGAAATGTGTTGCTGGCATCAAACTCATAATAAGCATATATTTACGGAAAACAATTAAATAAAAAGGGTAAAACATTAATATATTGACTTTGTATTGTTTTCAACTTGATTGTATGTGAAAAAGGATTAACAAATGATCACATTTTGTCTTATATAGGTTTTACATAACGTTCCAACGTTCAATCAACAAAAATGATGATTGCAGTTTGCACGCTGTGGTCTTGTTGCTTGTAGGAATATGCTAAATTCATACTTAAAGTGTGTTTCTTTACTGTGCGGGTAATCATGCCATTAAAATGTACATTTACATTCATTCCTAGAAAACAATATCAATTAAGCAATTAAGGTTAGGATTAAAGAACGTACCTGTCGACAGTATGGTATACAGTGCAAACGGACCAAACTTGTAAACCTTGAAACAACCTTTTATTTTAAGAACTATTAAGAGTAACTGATGTATTTTCCCAACTCATTTAAATAGGTAAAGATTTGCCAGATTTATATTCATGCATTTCCACTTACAGATGTTGATTCCCAGGATAATACAATGGATTTAAAAGCCATTTCATTCTGCATATTAAGGACACACATGTCACTACATGTTATTTACATGCATAGTGAGTGTCCATTTGGGCGTCATTGCAAAACAACCTGACCCTGTCGTTCAAAACATTAGATAATGTTTAACAACTGATGTGGACCTGCTAGTTCATGCCAAGGGATCATAACATAATAAATCTCATTCACCAGCATAATGTTGTTTCAGCTCCAACCTGCCGTCACTTTGGGACCTGCTCTCTATCAAAATAACAGCCACTGTTCAAATAAACTCAACACACAAGTCCAGGCCTGGTGTTTCTTCACCGGCAAACATCTATTCTCATGAAGATTAATGTATTTAGTTTGTTGCTTTCTGAGAAATATGATATTATACAAGCATGTATGAGGGATTATATTATCTGTTCAGGTTGTGAAGTTATATGACCAGTTGGCATTCATTGCTTTCCATGAACAATGAAATCATTAAAGCAGTAAAAAGAGAACTTGTCGCTTTGATTGATTTCTTATTATTTATCGAGGATCCACTGAGCTTTGATTTGGCTGCCATTAAAGCTGACTGGTGGAGGAAGCCAGCAGGGATCTCAGGGCGTTTTTATCAGGTCGTTGACAACACACAATACAAGCATGCTTACACGCACCCTGTCACTTAAATGCATTTGCCCGCAAAAAGAAAGCACACATACTTGCATAAACAAACACGCATATGCAATTCACACACATTAACTATTTAAATGCGTGGAGAGGGAGATGAAGAGCATTTTCCACTTAAATCAGTGCACTAAAATATGCATTTTGCTCGACATACACATGGTGCATGCGAGAGGAGAGATAGCGAGGCTGGAGCAGAAAAAAAGGAAGCTCTCTTTTTCTCCCTGAATGTGAGCAGTATGTTTGGATAAGAATAGAACAGCATGACTTTTAAAATAGCACCTTTTTACTGCACATCTGTTTACTTTAAAATGTATCTCTTGCATTCTTACACTTGACTTGGTGACTTCATCACTTCCCCCTCGGGCGCAGAATATAGAAGTGAGTCAGGACGCTCAACAGGATTTCTCTCTGCACGCAAGCAGCAACTGGTAATGGAGGATCTCCACTTGACCACAGAGTTATGGTCTTATCAGGTCTGAGGAAATCCTAAACTTCTTAACAAAACATTCTGGCTATGAGAAACCACCTTATTTGTCGATGTTTCAGTTATACTGGAAATACAGCAGATTTAATTGATTTGATTTGATTCATTTGCTGAGTAGGGATTATAAATTAGGACATCATCAAGATTATCTTGGTTTGGGGACTACACATGTATTACAGAAAGCCTGGTATACACACTGGTTGTGTGGAGTTTGATATATAAGAACCTACTATGCAAAGACTAATAGGCCTTTCACACCAAAATGAACCAAGAGTCAGTTCCAGGCTGGTGTTGGGGTCAGTTCAAAACTGGTTACAGCCTTATCCCAGTTATGAACCGGTTGGTTTCACATCGACCGGAGACAGCCATGGAGCAACGTCATGACGTCACTGTAAACGTGTGTGTACGTCACCCGACGCCGCTGCTCTTGTGGCTAACGCTAAAGCTACCGCTAGCTTTAAGCACAACAACAGCGGCGAATACGTCTTATTTTTACACTTGTTGGCTCTCGCTTTGCTTTCTTAAGCAAACAGGACCCATACAGCGTATTTTCGCCGGTCAATTTGATCGCTACGTTCGGTAATTATGTTATGTTTACGTCTCGTAGTAGCGGTGTTTTTAAATATGGCGGGCATGAGGTTTGAGTTGCTCTGGTTGGTCAGGATAATCCCTCCCCCAACCGTTCGCGCAAGCAGTTCTTATCAAACCCTGCTCAATCCTGGGGTATGAGTTCCCCCGGTTTTTACGGCCCGGAGCAGGCTCTCTGGCGGTGTGAAACCAAAACACTGGCTCTAACTCCGAACAAGCCCAGAACTAGCTCCGATTTTGCGGCGGTGTGAAAGGCCTATAAGGGAAGCCTGTGGGTTTATTAAGGGTGTAATAAAGTGTCTTTCTAAAGGGTTGTTGTGAATGTAATATGGTAATAGTGTTAAATATTATATTATATTTTTAAGATAAGTAATAAGTAAAGAATAACTTATTACACAATCTGTGTTACTCGTCCAACACTGTTTGTGAACAGTCTTTCTCAATGATAAGTTGTTCAAATAACGCAAATACTTGCTCTGCTGGTTTTGCAGTTTTTGTCAGGGGTGCTGTAGTTTTCTTCTGTGCTCACATTGTAATCATTGTGAACTGTTAAGATCATGAAATTAACTGCTTTGGTGAATGGCCATTTGTCTTTGAATATGGACAGTTAACCCCATGAATGTACTTTATTTGTTTTCTAAATGAAAGAAAGAGAGAAGATATGCTGAATAAAAGACTGCACTGAGTAACAACATGAGGAAAAGAGGCCTATGTTCTTATCCTAAAGGTCAGCATATTTCTAACTGTGCTACTTTAAAGTGTACCATTCTTTTGTGTATCTCTGTCTTTTGTGAGTCTGTTACTTAAAGGTGGAGTCAGGGATTCTGAAGAATGCTTGTTGTTAAAATCAGTGAATATCTCCTCACAATTTGCTACCTGTCCGTAATGTGTGTGCTCTGAAAAAAAAAATCTGTTGTTAATACACAGTCTAGGCTTTGTAAACTGGAATGTTGCCAGCTGGTTGGCCCCCGTTGTTTACATACCCTTTGTCTACATACCAGTTTACAGAGCCTAAGCTGTGTATTAACACCAGATGTATTGTCAACACACACAAACTATTGGTAGATAGTGGATAATGAGATATTCACTGATTTCGACAAAGACGTTTTTTTGACAAAATTGTCTCCACATTTAAAGACAAAATCTCTTGATTGTATATTTAAAGGAATGAGAAATTTCAATCTTTAAATGTATCAAATCTAAACCATTTTCAGGTAGATAATGTACTTTGACTTTTGAATGCAGCATTAGATGTTCCATTAGATTTGATGTAATTTAGAGTGAACTGTCATGGATTAAATGACAACGTTCCTTTCCTTTGTGACTAAATGATCAGCATGTGTAATCTACAATGACACAACTATGATGCATTGTTATTCTTATATCTGTAGAATATAACATTTGTATAAAGAAACATGTCGTAATAATAATAATTATTATTATTATAATAATTATTATAATAATAATTATTATTATTATTATTATTATTATTATTATTATTATTATTATTATTATTATTATTATTATTATTAATAATAATAATAATTTATTAATAATAATAATGGAATGTGTGTTGGAAACTTGAAGAAAATGAATAACCTTTGAGGTTAACTTACCATAAATATTCTAGCACAGTAACTAAGGGATTCATCATCATCATCAGTAAGCTGACAGCAGCTGACCCGTGGCCAAATAAACACAAAACTATTCACTTGCCAAATACACTGCTTTCATGTTTGTTTTTTATTATTCATCACATTAAAGCCCCTTTCAATATTATGGTCTTTCTTTATTGTCTTACAAATATTAAGTTATCCACAAAAATAAAATAACTTAGATAATAACCATATTAAAACATAAACAAATTCAGACAAACATTACATTTATGACATGAACAAAAAAAATGCATATTGCTGATATCTCCCAGCGTTTTCCTGGACAATGTGCTGTATGTGCAAACTACTTATCAGAACCTAAATAATCTTGTTAAAACCGGAAAAATTGTTCCAGATCAATATTTTGTTCCTCTGCTTTCAACACAGAAACATATTTGCTTAAAATAAATTACACTGCCTGATAAGGAGACTCAGTCATACAACGGAATATGCTCTTTAAAATGTGCGTGGGCAGAAATCCATATCAACTTTGTTAATTATATAGGTTGACACCAGAATAGCCCTATTTGCACACTTCAAAGATATGTGAAGAAGAGTGTAGATATATGACAAGAACCTTACAGTGTTGCACACAGTACATTGCATCACAAGACAGGAAACACTTTGATTGATGACCGCTTAGGATGTGGATAGTGTGAGTGACTGAAGACTGAAGCCCCTTGAAATGTACTGATGGCATTTGTTCAGCATTATTCAGTTTTATTATAAATGCTGCTCAGATCATGCTAAAGATGAGGACTAATAACTATAATAGTTATTACATGTAGGTCTACTGGGCACTGCACCCCAAGTCCACAATACATTTTGGATAACGCAACATACGGCAATGTATCTGTGCTGTGTTTCAGGTGGAATAGACTAAATCCAAACAACTGAACAGGGTCCTGTCACAATGGTTTTTCAAACAACTAACCTCATCATCACGTTGATAAACTATTGGAAGCTGATTTCTGTGGATTTTTTGTCAACACCCTCTATTAGAGGGAAGGAAATCGTTTCAGTTGTAAGGGTCTGATATGGTTCTCCATTTTAGACTCTACTTTTATTTTATTTTTTTTACCAAAATGTGTGAATGTATTTATTGAGGAGTGCCATTACTGTTAGGAGGGTTACACAGTATGCATACGACATAGTAACATTGACTGATACATCTAGTGTCGTGAGTGTCAGTTGCCGAGGACAATCTCCTGATGGTTTTTTTTAGGTTTGACACAGGGAGGTGCGGGGGGATGGGGGGGCATCCCTGCCCCAATTGTTCATTGTGCCATTGTGCGCTTATGAATCTTTATTTGTGATGGGGATAGGATAGGAGACATTGAAAATACTGTGTTACATGACTTAAGCTGCAATTTATATGGGTGACACATACTGTATAACACAAGATCTGAAACATATCAGATGTCTTCCTCATGTTTAAGGTTGACAGGACGCATACATCAGCCTTTTCACCTTATATATTGTTGATATGAATCAATATCATTTTGTTCCGCATGCAATCTACTGTTCACTCTCAACTTCCTCCTTGCTCACCTCAATCTCATGCAGCTGTTTGTCAGTCAACAAATGTTGATAAAACAACAATTATGTGTTGTTTTTTCGGGGCCCCAAATTTCATATTTGGAGCTTTCAGACGTTTAACTGATATAACTATGTCCGTTTGTCTCAAGGTGAAGGAAGTAAACATCCAAGCTCCATCCACGTTTTGGCAGCTTTAGAGACATGTGCACTCTCTTTACCAACATGCGCATCTATCTCTATGCTGGCTCTACTGTTTCACACTCCGTCCTTATTTCTTCTGAAAAACAGCAGTCCACCGCAAAAAGGAATGGGGCACTTACAACAGTCATATTCCCCCCTTTCAAATGAATAGTTTTGATTTTAAAAAGTCTCTTTTTCTTGTTTTTTCTTTATTGTGTACTGTCTTTTCTAGTGTGTGTTTCTTCATTTACAGACACTGACCCACTCTGTTATCCTGCACTCTTCACACACCACGTAGCAGCACCAGTGGAACTTGCAGTTGCAGCGTTCGCTTCGCGTCTGCTGCAGGATGTTGTGGCCTCGCCCGCAGCACAGACTCTCACAGTTGTCCATGCCGTGGCTGGTCTTGTTGCAGATGCGGCCCTGCGTGCCCGCAGAATCCGAGCCCAGGTCCCGCTCGCAGAAGTCGGGCGACTTTTCAAAGTAGACCAGTTCGTTGACGCTGGGCCGCCGCCGATGCGTGTGGTGGTGGTGGTGGCTGCGGTGGTTGTTCTGATGGTGGCTGTGGTGGTTGTGATGGCTGTGGTGGTTGTTCTGGTGGGAGTGGTCCAGCTGGCCGGTGTTTCGGTTGTGAGCCTTGATGAGCGTGGCCCCCTGGAAGCGCTGTTTGAGGATGGAGCCCACCACCCGGAACTCTGGGGTGACCTGCCAGCAGGTCTTCAGCTGGCAGCTCCCCGACGTACCGTGGCACTTGCATTTCCTTCTAATGTGGTCGAGCACCACCTGCAATATTAAAAAAAACACAGATGGAGAGAGACAAAAAGAGAGAGTGTGATGGAGTAAGGAAGTGAGAGGAGGGGGAGGGAAGAAAGAAAAGGAGGGAAGGATTAATGACTTTCTTGATTACCCTTTGCATTTGAAGTTTAATATATACAGGGTGTTGTAGACTGCACGTCATATTTCTTACTGACTTTACTTTACTAGCTTTCTTTGTTTTTCTTCTTCTAAGCCAGCCACTACTCTACTGAATGGTGAATGACACATGATGCCCTGAAGGAATATTGGTCCCGCATTTAAAGAGCCAGGTGGTCTGACTCCGAGCCTGTTGTCAAACATACTGATATCAAATAACACAGATGGATGCAGGCATTACCCAAACATATAGGAGTGTCATTATTCATCCTTCTATATCAGGTAATGGTTCCACGCATGACACCCACGTTGCAGCACATTCAGTTATTTACATATTTTCACGATGGTTTAATGCTGGCCAAGGGAACATAGATGTACAAAGCCAGTGTGTATTATTTAATGATGTTATTACAATAAACATCATGGCTTCAATGATCACACGATGGACTTAATCTATAGGATATGTGTTTTACCTGATGTCTATGCATGCATATGTCCTGTACTATATATAGTACAGTATATATGCATGCATAAACAAGCATAAACACAAAAAGGATGGCCAATACACACACACACCTATACTTGTCATTGTGGTATGTAGGGGACCCCTGACTAGAACATGCATTCTGGGGACCTATAGTGACAATCCTTTCTGAAAGTTGAAGAGCACTGATAAAAAAAGGTGTAAGAGTAACCTGGAGTTGGCATAAACAGATACACAGATGCAAACTTACACACAGGTACATCCCATATGGCATAACACTATTTCCTCAAGCCTATGTTTATGCCTGTGCATATGTATGTACAGTATGTGTGTGTTATGTGTGCGTGAATGTGTGTGTTTATCAGTCATCACCTGTTCTAAACTTTAAGATCCAATTACAAGCCTTAGATAATAGTAAGCCTTAGATAATAGTAATCACTGTGCTGCCCTCTTTATTGATCTCAGTAAAGCCTTTGATACAGTAGACCATTCTTTACTATTAGATAAATTGGCTAACATTGGTATTAGTGAAAATGCGTGTAGCTGGTTCAGTAATTACCTTTCTGACCGATCTCAATGTGTGAAGCTAGGTAATATCCAATCTGGTTTCTTACCCATAACCAAAGGTGTTCCACAAGGTTCAATTTTAGGTCCGGTACTATTCACCATCTACATCAATGATATTGTGTCTCTTGTCAGTGGTTGTCAAATCCATTTATATGCTGATGACACCATCTTGTATTGTGTTGCTGACTCTGCAAAGTCAGCTATTGAGAACCTGCAACTGTCCTTTAATGCTCTTCAGAATGCTCTTATTTCACTTAAACTTGTCCTTAACCAGACTAAAACTAAATTCATGTTGTTCTCTAGGGCTAGAGATTTAGACAATAGTGCATGCATCTATGCTGTAAACGGTTCTTTGATCGAAAAAGTCTCTGAATATAAGTACCTTGGTATCTGGCTAGATGAAAAACTCTCTTTTACATTTCACATAAAAAATCTTGTCTGTCGTCTGCGACAAAAGATTGGATATTTTTATAGGAATAAAGCTACCTTCCCGTTGTTTAGTAGGAAAAGGATTATTGAGGCAGTTTTTATGTCTGTCCTTGATTACGGTGATGTGGTTTATCGGCATGCATCTCGTTCATGCCTTAAACTCCTTGACTCTGTATTTCACTCTGCTTTGAGATTCATTACAGGAGATGCTTATGATACACACCATTGTGTTTTATATGAAAAGGTTGGGTGGTCCTCCCTTAAGGAGAGACGTGATGCACATTGGCATATTTTTATATATAAAGCTCTGACTGGAAAGCTACCACTCTATCTGACAGAAATGCTGCTTATTTCAGATGGGCTTTATCAAACCCGCTCAACTGACATGATCATGTTATATGTCCCCTATGCCCGGTCTGAGCTTGGTAAAACCGCTTTTAGCTATAGTGCCCCTGACTCCTGGAACAGCCTACAACATACAATTAAAATAAATACACTCATATCTGTTAACCAATTTAAAAGTATTATTTTGAATCAACCCCTCCACACTTGTAACTGTTTTAATTAGGCTATTATTTATTTCATTCAATTGATCTGAATGTTTTAAATTGTTGTTGTCTGTGTGTGTGTGTGTGTGTGTGTGTAAACTTGTTATGTATTCTCATTGTATATTGTGTATCTGTACTCGACGTCATTGTAAAAGAGGGTCACCCCTCAATTGATCTTTCGAGGTTAAATAAAGGTTACAAACAAACAAACAAGCATGAACTGAACACCAGGCCACCCATAGTACTGACAGATGCTGCTGACACTGCCACCCCTATCAACACACACACACACACACACACACACACACACACACACACACACACACACACACACACACACACACACACACACACACACACAACACACACACACACACACACAAACTCAATCCACACAGAAAAAGGCAGAAATGGCAAACTACAGATATGATATATTGAGTAGAAGTTTATCAAAACAAGGTGTGTGCATGTGTCTTCGTGTTTGATGCAGTGAATGCATGAGTGCTATAAGTTCATGCTTGTGTGTACATTGTGATACTGCATGTACATGATGCCAATGATTTGAGTTAATTTCTATTATTTAACCATAATCTCATCCATTAGAAGAAAAGCCAGTAGTAATAGAAGGATTGCAGGGAACAAAAAGAGATAGCATGTTGCTATGGAGTGTGACTATGCAGTATCCAAGTCAATGTCAAATTGGACTGATTGGCCCCAAAAATACGATGCTTCACCTTTTCTGGTTGATTGCACATCTCTCAGAGGGAGAGTAAAAAACAAGTTGTATGAATGCTGTAGGAGGGTTGCTGTAAGTTTCCATGTCATTCTAGACATGGGGTTTCCTTGTCCTAGGTATAAATGAGATGAAGAGTGCACGGGGGAATGAAACAGTGATAAATGGAGTGTCTTGACTCATCTGTTTGGTATGAGTCTGAACAAAGTGATTTAATTAAAATCAAATAATACGGTGACTGTTGCAACACCTGTGGCGCAGGGAAGGTGCTGATACATCAAATAGCAAATAAAGAAAAATATTAAAGCAATGCAGTGTTGCCTAAAACCTTTTTGTAATCATATGTTTATGTTAAGGTATTTATGTTCCTATCACTCATCACACCAGCAATTATTGTCAGGCATTTAAATCAGCATGAAAGCATTTTGATTGTTTAACGTAACAACAATGTCAAGGAATGCTAATTATTTTCATTTTTGGATTACTACACGTTTAGCTCCTGATGAACGTTGGGATAACATAAAGTGATACAAAAATGCATTTTGCATATGAACATGTTTATGCTGTTATTCAGAGTGTTAAAAACAAAGTTAAAAGAAGCTGTGATCAGTCGCAGATTCTCGAGGCCCTAAAGATTTTTATAGTAAACAACTTTATAATAAAAGCACTTGCACTGGGTTAGGATTGCAACGTTTGGTTCGTGTTTTTTTTGCACAGAGGCAGAGGCAACCCCAGAATCACAAACGTGCTGGCCTTAAACACACAGCACAGTCTGTAATCATAGAAGTCTGCAGCCCACTTAAACCTTAGAGGGACAAAAACCAACCCAGGACTCGTAATTGCATCCACATTGCTACTGTTTGAAGGTACATTCACAGCAGGATAGGGGTTCCGAAGGTCGGTAAAACTACAAAAAAACAACGGAAAAGTTTAATTTCCAATAACATTTTGTCATATTGTTGCAGGAAAAAAAAATAAAAAAAACAAATGGCTGTGGGAGATGAACCACATCTTCATGTCTCAAACTGTTTGTGTGTATCAGAGTGGAGTTTACAACAGCAAATATTTCCCCGAGGCAGAAACAGCATATGGACATGATCTTACTAAAACTCTGATGCCTGCAAAACAATTGTTGTCAGTGGTACACCATGTCTGGCTTTCGTACTAATGATCAGAATGGAGCAAAAATGCCAATGACCAATCATAGCTTGGCAACCTAAGCTATAGGCATGGCAGGCCTGTCAAAGTTTGGGATTTCTCCTGGATTTGTATTAGCCTATTCCAAAACCCCAAAGAATTGAGAAAATGTCTATAAATTGTTTTGTAAATGTGTAAACAACAGCTTGTTTATCTGTTTATTAACATAAAACACAGTGGTTAGCGTGCCTGGGTAATTAGATTAAGAACCCAACTTCCCACAGGAGATCAATAACGTATCTCTGATTCTATGACCTACAGGAGTTAGTAACACATGTTTATTTCCAAGGAGTGAATCATTCACTGTCACACAAACCATAACTTCCCCACCCAACCTTGTCCAAACTTCACTTAGTCTTCCCATTAAAAGGTGTTTCTCTGTTCTAACATTAAAATACTTTTTTAAAAGAGGTAGGCTAAACAGTCTTATAGAGCGTGGAACATATCTTACATTTGTCCTAGTGAAACTACTAGTACTGAATACATTGCAAGACATGCAGCTTTAAACTCAGCATTATGTCATGTATGCAGTCATTAAGTGAACATTTAAAAAGCCTTTACACAATTATCATTCCAAAACGACTCTACTTAAAAGATTGAAAATGTAAAGACAGCAATTTAAACCACTTTTACAGTGATACATCTGCCACTGTTATAATTGTAAATTGTAGGTGTTGTGCGATACCATAGATTTTGGCATTGCATCAGAAACTATTAGGTGGGGCTGTATAGCAAATATTAATTGTGCGCCTGTTTTCTAATGTAATAACATAAATGGATAATGCTGCAGGATCCTATATGCTGGATTTATTCCAACGTGTTTACCAATGGCAACACTTGCAACAATAATTCTTCAAGATGAATATAACACCATTTAGAAATTAAATGTGAAAACAAATGCCAATGTTTATATACTGTATATACTGTATGTATATATATATATATATATATATATATATATATATATATATATATATATATATTCAACATAATATTTATAACATTTTTAAGTAGTGTGGATTCATCCACTAAGCACAAATGGCATGCTTCACATGGCATGCTTCACGCCCTGTGCACGGATTGGTTAGAGCTAATAAATGTGTTGGTGTTCCTGAAACTTCAACAAATGAAGTGAGTACTATATTTGGGTGTGCGTGAGGGCCATTTCAAATACTGTTCTGACGTTTAGTTGAAAGGCAAAGAGGTACAATCAGGACCCTTAACAGATAATAGGAAATAGGGAATCTGTCTGCTCTTGTTATATTAGAAGTGGTGTGTCAGTATGACATGTGGAGTGCTGATCTGTCTGACAAAAGAGCTGGGGGAAACATTAGTGGAGTACATTTTGTACAAGAAAAACATGTTCAGAGTGAGCACCAGATTTAACTTCATTTAATGAAAATGAGGAATAACGTTCGGCATTCTAGCTCAAGTCTCAGAAAAGCCTGACAAAATAAATCAGGAAAATTCACTTGTTGATTTTTCAATGCAGTGTGGATTTAAGGTTGAAGGATGAGCCAGAAAAAAAAACATGTTCATCTTTACTGATCTGCGACTATAATGAACTTCCGACGTCTTTACAATCAAAACGTTGTGACTGCATCTTTTCAGATACACACCACTCTAAGACCCAGGTTGATTTATTGATTATCAGATGGAGGAAATGATCTGATTTCTTCCCCGTTCCTTCTGTAACCCCGGGCTACGGCTGTGTGTAACAAAAGGCAGGAGAGGGAGCAACAACCCAGAAAAATGTTGCGTGCCTGTGACTGTGTTTACGATACCTAACTCGACTTCTGTGGAAAAATTATAGAAAACTGATGCAGTGATTTATTGTTGCCATGTTGTTGCCCTGTGGACATGGGGTGTGTGTTTGAGAGAGAGAAAAAGAGAGAGAGAGAGAGAGAGAGGAGGAAGACAGGAGGAGGAGATGATCTTTGGATTATCTCTTTGCTGTCCCACACTGCTACCAATACACAAAGGCTGTTTGTGGGTGTAATTACAAATCACCTGTTCGTCTAGCCGACACTCTATCTGGGCTCTGTCATCAAGTCCTGCTGCCATTAGCACTGTAGATTGTAATCGGCGGTTCTGTCTAACCTGTCATCATGCTCTGATTGTCTTTTTGGCAACACAAGCTGGGAAATATTGCCCCACTCAACTTCATACAAGCTATCAAAAACCTGCTGTGAAAACACAATGCGGTTGTGCATTTGAATGTGTCCACAGACTTAGCAGTATAGCTTAAAGTACAGAAGCTTGCCATGCCAAACGAGGAAAAGGATCAATGTTTTATTAATGAAACAAGTGATAACGATACAGTAAAAGTCCCATTGCAAAGGCAGAGTACTTTTGTGAATGCCACGTATATAAACATGCTATGTTTGAAAAGTCTGTGTTTTGGGATAACAAGAACCCTGCTTATATACGGTAGTCCATTGCTTTACATTGCATGTACACTTGAGACATAATTGCTTTAAAGTAAATGGTGGACCACAGTTGGAAACAAACATCTGGCAGGTTTTAATTGGCTTAGAGAGTGAGACAGAGGCGTCTGTAAAACAGCCCCAGACAGAGATCAAATACAACATGTTGGTGGCAGATTAGACTGCAGGCTACATCATACAGTAGACTGGGGAAGAGTGCAGCACACTGGAGCAGACTACTGTGCAACAAGCTGCCTGTATGGAGCTAGTGCATGGCATGCTACCACAATGGGAAACTGGGAATGGGTCAGTGCATTAATTAGGTAAAAGTAAAAAAAAATGTTTTTCTTTTGCCTTTACTGGAGAGCAAACAGCAGGCAGAATCAAAGGCCAGGGAACAAGAGCAGAGAAGGATAGGGTGATGACATGTGAGCCACGTCCCAAGCCAGAATGGAAGCTGAAAAGTTGAATTTGAGCATGTCTCGATTAGTGTTAGAATAAAATCAAAAGCAAAGTGGGTGAATTATTTTTTTTCTAAACACATTACCTCCAGCAAGTAATTATTGTCATCACTTTCTAGAACACACAAAACTCAATGCAGCAGTTTTTCATTCACAGCATGTGAGTGCTTGTTGCAGCAGCCCTGTCGTAATTAATACTGTGATCCACGACTGCCTATATGTGGAAGTTTAATTGTTATCACACTCCTCATGCTACACCTGATTTTGTCATACTGAGTAATAATGACCCAAGAACACAATTTGGCTAATCTAATATACTATACTGTATGTCCCGGGATTGACCCGTCTGTACGATAAACAGTAGACTTGTCTGCATGCTGCCTTGTGTTTGTCAGTTCAAAGAAAATCTACCAAAGGCCCTTTAAAGCCGAGCAGAAAGCCGAGGCGATATCAAAGCACACAAACAAATCCCACAGCAGCACATTAAGCCCAGACATCACTTTAAACAAATCAAACGCCTTGCTTCAAAAGAACAGTTAAGTGTACGCAGACAAATACACATGCGCACATACGAGCACAATGACATGCAATTACTGGTCACATGCATATACAGTATATAGAAAAGTGTCTGTTTGTGCAAGTGTGTGTGTGTGTGTGTGTGTGTGTGTGTGTGTGTGTGTGTGTGTGTGTGTGTGTGTGTGTGTGTGTGTGTGTGTGTAGTATGCACTCACTGGTAATTGCACACAGCTCTTATTTAGAAATTCTAATAAATGGTATTACCAAGATAAGCACTTCCACCTGCTGAGCCTATATCAAACATTAGTGCATGCATGCATGCATGCATGCGGGTGTGTGTGTGTATGTGTATGTGTATGTGTATGTGTATGTGTATGTGTATGTGTATGTGTATGTGTATGTGTATGTGTATGTGTGTGTGTGTGTGTGTGTGTGTGTGTGTGTGTGTGTGTGTGTGTGTGTGTGTGGTGGGTCAGATCAAATACTCTGGCTCTGCACTGTCAGGACTGTGGAATGCTCTGCACACCACTGATAATATGAAATGGCCTCCAAGGAGCACAGGACTAACTCCGCTGTAATGTTGCTATTTTTGATCAAACACACTCTGCTTTTAGTGTGGCTTCTGAGTCAAGGCTTTAACGTGAATGTGCTCTCCAGAGCAGCTTATCACCGCTTGTGGGTTAAATTAGGCATAAAAGGAGTGCCACCATTTCTGGTTTGGATCAAGCTAGAGCGGGTTGCTGCTCTTGATTCATTATGGTTTAAATCACTTTTACAGTATATGTTTATACATCCTGTAGCTCTGGTGAAGCATTTCCAGTTGCCCAGGTGGTAAGTGTTTGCCACATTTGGCTCATGTGTGAGTTGCAGGTGGCTGAGGTTATTTCACCTTTCCAATCAATCCAATTCCAATACATTCCAATACACAATCAATTAGTGCAGCAGGGGCTGGCATCTTACATAAGGGAATCCACCTCTTGCCAAGAGGAAGCTGATGTTCTCGTACAATAGATGCACGTTAACCTCAAGATACACTCTCTAAATACCATGAATGAAATGGTCTTCAGATGGATTACTATGTTCAGTGTATGTCTGCCTATGTCTACCCAATGTTTGAATGTAGCCAGCTATTAGAGCCACATAATGCTTTCCTCTGCAAGTCACCCATCATATAGAACCACATACGACCCCCTAGCTCGTGGGTTGTAGAAGCTAGCATGGTGACTCCATAGTAGGAGGTGTGTGTGATTAGATGTTGACTATGCTTGTCCACTCATTATCCATTTTTCTTTGTCGTCCTGATCAAACAAATCCCATGTGGGAGGTTCCAGTTAAAAGCCAACAGTCCTCTACAGTTACACATATTGTCTTTGCTAAGCAACATGATGTGTTTCACTCCGAAATATATGTCATTACAGACAATAGAGACACTCTAACTGCCACTCACGGTGACTTTAAAAGCCAGAGCTGCATTGTACTCTTGGCTGATTAATGGCGCTCCTAACGGCTGCACCTCCACTCCCAATTAGGTTAGTGTGAACATCAAACAATTGAGCCAGCAAAATATCAAAGACACAAGTGCCGTCACGAACACAATCATTGGAAATGATACAGAGAGAGTGAGTCAGGTTAAATGAGACCAAATGCCTCAAGTGTTCCAAATCAGTTACCTGGATCGAACAGCAGACAGGCTAAATTACATATCTAGAAGGCGGTGTCAAAGGAAGCTGAAATGTATAGCTTCCTTCCTGAGAGGGGGGGGGGGGGGGGGATGCCATCTCTCCTTACTCCCCTGAAGTCATGCCCTGATGGTAAATTACCAGAAGACGCTTAGCAGCAACAAGGCAGAGTGTTGCATAGCCAGCACTGTCACCACCTGCCTATGGAACAGACAGGATTGAACAGAACCTCTGAGCCCTGCAACACCAACGCGGCAAAGCGTGCCAAGCATTTGTTTAGTAGGTGTGCTCGCTAAACGATTGAGAAGAACGCTCGGGAAGAAAGCAAAAAAAAAAAAGGGAGAACTTGGCAGAGATTTTTACTGCCCTGTTGAAGTGTTTCCATGTCGTAAGCAGCCACTTTAAACATGTAGTCGGGCTTTTAAGACTGTTCCTATTAGCTACTGAACAGCAGTGTGTTTTGGTTCACTGCAATGACGCCACAGAGAGCTAAACTCTTTAGTCTTTATTTGTTTTTATTAAAGGGACAGTGTACATTAATTAACATTCAGAGAGGAAAACATTAAACTGAAAATACTACTGTTTTTACACATGTTCTATTCACATTCAAATGTGTATTGTTTCTCATTAATATTTTCCTTTGTTGAAGTGTAAACAAGCAGCTGGTAAAGATCGAGCTCACGTTACAGAAGTGCGGTGTATTTGATATGCCGACATCATCATATGTAAATGAACCTCCTTTAGTGCACGGCATTACTTCTGCAATCAGCCGTGCTGGAGAGACTTTGGAGCAGGCAGAGAGGGAAGAGAGAGAGAGAGGGGAGGGAGGGAAGGAAGGGCGAATCTCTTTCTACTTTCCGCCCCGGTGTTTGAAGTCTAAAATCTTTTGCAGGGTTTTAAACATCTGTTTTCAAACTGCCAGCAGCCACTAATTAGGGCTAAAAACAAGACGGGACGTCGTGAGAACCCTGGGGTGGGCATGAGGCGACATGCACACACCGCTAAGAAACCACCGCATTCCTCTGCTTGAAGACTACTTCTGTGAGAGGGGCACAGGGGGGTGGAGTGGGGAGGGGGGGTCTGTTGGTGGCAGGTCGGTGGGAGGAAAGAGATACGGGAAGGGTAGGCATTATTTTGAGGCCCCACCTGTCGGTGTTTTCTGTTTGATTCTAAGGGCTGTGTGTGTGTTTGAGCATCGGTGTGTGTTTGTGTGTGTGTGTGTGTGGATGTTTCAAGGTCTTACAGGGGTTTTGTTGGGGCTTTCTATACCATTTAAAGTGATTAAGGTGCATGATATTTTACAGTATAATAGCTGTGCAATGCATACTGATTTTTTTCTCTTTCCTTCAGCATCCTCTCTCTCTCTCTCTCTCTCTCTCTCTCTCTCTCTCTCTCTTTGTGTTTGAATGTCTTTATTTATCTCTCTTCCCTCTTTCTCTTGAAGCCAACAATTGCCTGTGTACGTCACACCCATTCGAACACTGACCTCCCGTGGTGAGCCAGACCCCTTCATGCAACTCCATGTAAGCTGTACTGTACTGAAAGCTCACGCACCCCCCCTCCCCTAATATATTACCTCTATTTGCCACTTTTTAACAATGATGTGTAACCCGATTATCAGGTAAGTGAGTAGGGCCAAATACAAAGGTCACAAAGCTTGTGTCAAAATACAAGAGGTAAAAGGTCAGGAGCACTGGGTATCATTTAGTCCTCTCTGTAGTATGTTCTTAAGGCTTCCCTTTGTCTGATTGATGCTGCAGCTCGCTTGGCCGGAAATTCGCAGCCTTGGCACACCGTAAACAACATTTATTGAGTGAAATCTGAGAGGCCGTTCGTAAGCCTTTTCAACTGATCCTTCTGGAAAGATCAAACTTTAAATTAAAATACAACTGAGTAGTTTTAGTTTGTGTTTTTCCTTTGAATTACTGTTGCTCTTCTCTAAGTATAAAGCCTGTGATTACATACTCTTTTTTTGGGCGGGGGGGCGGGGGGGGGGGGGGGGTGGAACTGCCAAATAGTTGAACTGGACTGCTTGTTTGTAATGATAATCCTCTACTAAATGGTGTGGTTGTTATCTATTTACATAGATTGTTTATCAAATGTATCATGAATTGACATTACTGTAGACCTATACACTTGTTTTTTGTTCGGTCACATCTACCCATCCCACTCTCAAGCTAATGCTAACTTGAGTTTAGGCTACTGTACATTTGCACATTTTGTCTTCCTATCCAATTACTACTTTTTTTTTAAATCAAGTACTTTGCCTTTTTTTCACATCAGAGATTCAATCCGCACCTTCACATAAGAAGAGAGGTTTCAGTGTCTCGCTCTGGGGCTGTTTGACAGAATAGACTAGTGGGATTGAGCCTGGGGTGTTTTGGACTGCACCAGAGTATACGTCAGTCTACCCCCCTTCAAGGCTTCAATTATTATGAAGCATGTGACCCCAAGAGGTAAAAGCAGACAACAGAAATGATGCAACACAAATGGCCCCCTGCCTGTTACCAAGCTCCATTAACATCAGTTACTACTATACATACAAACGAATAGAAGAGGACACAAAAGACATCATCATTTTCTTTCCCTGGCTTGGGAACTTATTACTACTCCAGTCATATATCACCCAGCCACCCACTCCCATGTCTAAAAAGCACTTGATTGTAATATGTGTCACCTGATCAACATATATGATGTCTACCCTGACCGGGCTACTGTGGGGAGTCCAGCTGTTGTTGAGTTGGGCTGACGTGCTCCACATTTGTGTTGTGTCTGCATAATCAAGGAAACCAGAAGTAAACTGATGGCGAGATACAGGCCCAAATTACTCAAGAGGAAACGGGGAACAATGAGCAATTTACGGTCGCTTCTTGTCTCTGTTCCACCACAGGCCTTATCACTGTCATTTACATCTCTCTCTCTCTCTCTCTCTCTCTCTCTCTCTCTCTCTCTCTCTCTCTCTCTCTCGCTCTCTCTCTCTCTCTCTCTCTCTCTCTCTCTCTCTCTCTCTCTCCCGTTGCCCCAGGCACAAACCTCTGTAGGATTGTGTTGGCCCGAAATAAGTTGCATCAAGATTTTAATTTAATTGTAAATTTTTACAGTCACATGCTAAGTGTATTTAAAAATGTAATAAATAGATTAAATTAGTTGACCCTTTTACAAAGAGAACTAAATCCAACTATATAAATGTCACTGTGCCTACATGACAAGCAGGAAATGTCTACACCAGGGGCGGCCTTAACGATCCACCGAGAGTGGACCCCCCACTTTTTTTTCTTTTTTTTTTAAATAAATTATACTTGTGCATGCTTGTGCATGCTCCCTGTGAAAATAAAGAAAAGATTGTGGAATCCAGTAGGTTCATTAACGGATTATGAGATAATGAGTCCCAGGGCCCCCGCACTCCTCCCTATCCAGTCAGGTACACTGACCTTTCCGCATAGATACAAACAATTAATGGAAAAACATATGAAGGAAGTCAGTGTTTTCCACAGGATTTTAGGATACTGTGGGAGGGACCCTAGTCCTTGTTGGCGGGTCCGGGGCCATGCCCCCCCGGAAGAAATGTTTTACCATTTAGTAAAGTAGTATAATGCATTTAGAGGCTAAATCAAATCCTGAGATGCAGGCAGCACTCTTTACTCTTCAACTGCAAAAACAGTACATTAGATTGCTCTGCAGACCCATGTTATATGATGGAGAGACCCATTTCAACAGATAAAGGGTGGATAGCTATTTGTTTATGAACAGTATAGAATTAACACATAGAAAGCTAATTCCTGTTTGTGTGGGGGGCTTAGAGGCCCCTCATGAAGCCCCTAAGACAGAGCTAATAATGCTGTTGTGTTGCACTTGCTTTTGTATTTCTCCCCTACTAGGGATTCCTTTCCTTATATTTAGGCTATTCCTTTATGGACCCTGTTATTGACATGAGTGACTGAGCTCTTTCACAATGGGATATGTACAGTTACTATCAGTATCTCTGGCTTAGGGCCCCCCTGAGAAATTCTGGTGGGCCCGTGTCAAGTGAACCGGGGGAAACATAGATAAGGCCGCTATTGGTCTAGACACACAACTAAAGATGAAGCTTTCTGGTATTGAGTACCATCGCCTTACTTAACAATCTTGACTTTATACTACAGTAATTGAAAGACAACAGGGAACTCTTAACCACTATCTTCACAGAACAAAGTTATAGTTCAAACTGGAAACATCCTCAATCTGTCAAAAAATGGACTGACTGATGTGTATATGTTTTGAGTCCTGAGAATTGGAGACATTCAGCTAAAATCATCAATTATATCATTATCATCAATCAAAATATCACTCAAACATTATCCTCATTATTATATTATACTGTTCAGAGATTGAATAAAGTGTAAAGCTTCACCAGACGTCTGAATGTGCTACTGTAATCCTCCAGGGTGTGTATTAAGGCAACCCTAATACATAAAAGACGAGTCATAATGGAAATTCCCACTGTGGCCTTACCTCTCCTTGGCTTTTGAGTGAGAGAGGGTAAAATGGCTCCCTGAACTGTTAAGTACAGAAGATCAAATTGAGCATGTAAGACGGTTGATTGGACGCCAAGCTCATGATGACACGGAGCAACGCTTTTGAGAAGGTTTTTCCTGGGTATTCTTTTTCTGAAAATACTTCTTTGTTGAATGGAACTTGATTATCTGATCTGATTGGCAAGTTATCCTAACAAAACACAGTTGATGTCAACACACCCTATCGATGTACAATGAGCTTAATATGCAACTACTGTAAATGATTAAAAAAAAAGTCAACTAAGTTAAAGAGTAATTTTTTGTTCATCTTATGCGTACGAAAACTGAAAGAAAATACACTGGTAATAGCAACCAGTGGAGCAGCCTCACTCCCTGTCTCTAATCCATTTTTTTCCAAGCAAGTCCGCCTCAGGCAAAACTACTTCTGCTGCCCTGTAGTGCCACAACAAATGTGAGATGGAACCTCTACCATATTTTGTGTGTTTAAACAGAATACAACATTAGTTGTGATAAGATATCTCGTTCCCAGTTGTAGCCCACTTCACATTGTTATAAACATACAGCCTTATAATAAAAGTCACATTTTGACTAACAGCTTCCCTTGTGATTGTGTGTACCTGTCCGAGGACTGTTATGGATCTTTTTTTCTCATTGTGTGAGATGTATGGTCATTGTACAAGATCCCAGACGAATAAATGTAACTAAACTATTATTTTGCAAACTTTGAACTTTGGAGGAACTCATCACAGAATCCCCTGCCAGCAGAAATAAACAGCCGTGTAATACTGACGACCTAGCCAATACAATCAGATTTTGTTTTGCACTGCAACATTATCATTGGCGCAGTAGCACTGGTCTCCACCTGTTTTATTGCATAATGTGTATTCCCTTTATGTTTTCAAGATGGTGTTATTATTTTGAAGTAATACAGGTATTTATTCAATAGCAGATGGGAAATAATGTAACTATATATAGTTACATTATTTCCTATCTGCTATTGAATAAATGTGATTTGAGTCTTTGAGTAAATCTAACTCAGTCAACTTAAAAACGTACGCTACACCTGTTGATATGTGTGTTTTGTCCAAACTACCTTCTAACTATATATTATTTTGAAATGAAAGAAGCACTCCAATGTTTTTGTATCACGCTGTATAAAATTGTGAGACACAGATTTAAAAATGAAATCCTGACTTTAAGTTTTTCCGGTGTGGGTCAAGCTCCAATAAAAACACTTGATAGAACTAGACAGCATCTTTCATTAGGACCTCCCTGCTCCATTTAGAATTCTGACTTTTTACGAATAATATTGTAAGATACAACCCCCAAGCTGAGATAGAAGCTCCTCCAGAGCCACAGAAGACATCAACAGCTGTGTTTACAGACTCAATAGTCATTCTTGTGACAAGATAAGTAAACTAATCTCAGAGTGCTCTTTTAATTTGAAGAAAACGCCACAAATTGGTCTCTCTCTCTCTCTCTCTCTCTCTCTCTCTCTCTCTCTATATATATATATATATATATATATATATATATATGTATATATATATATATGCGTTTTTATACTGTTAATAAAAACACATGCACTCAAACACCCATAGCCTCTCACTTTCATTCCCTTCCCCACTCACCTGTCTCCCGACTCTATTATTATGCAGCCTCATGCGGGCGTGGATGTCCTTGTAGGTTTCGCGGGCATCCAAGAAGTCCCTGGAGAACTTCTCCCCGAACTCCACGTCAGGGCTGCAGCCGCCCCACTCCCAGGAGTCCTGGGGCCCCGGCAGGTCGGCGGGGAAGTGCTCCATGACTCCGTGCACCATGCCCTTCCCCCGGTGGATGGCCTCCAGCTGCAGACGGTCCAGTTTGATGCGAAAGGCCTCTTCGTCCCCGCGCCGCTTCTCGTCACAGCTGCACGCTTTCAGTTTGCCCATCGAGCAGGCGTTGGCCACTGCATGCACCACGCCCGCTGCCGCAATGGCATAGGCAAAGGCACTCTCTCTGAAACCTGTGGGGGCCATAGGACAGGAGAGTGGTGTTAATAGCCTAATGTGGCAGGACAAGGTTCAAACAAGAGTCACATTCAGGAAACACAGGTTGGTTAAAAGAGAGATTTGAGTATACGTAGTCAAAAATGTCCTATAGCACCAAGGTTCTTAACAAGACATGTTTTCAGTTGACATGGTAGTTACCAAAAGAAAAGATGGGATTCAAACTCTCCACACTGACATTGTGCTTTCCCTGCTATGTCCAAAATGACACCAAGTATCACACACACACAAAAAAAGTATGAGAGCTGACATGAGGACTGTCAGTATTGAGCAATGTTCCATGTTTCTTTCAAGATGCCGCTTTAGAGGCATTTACAAGTGACAGAGCTTATTTCAAATGTTAACACATTTTCAATAGCCTGCAGGCAGAACATACCAGCGTACATGTGTCATGAACCTGTCAGTTGAAAAGAGGATTATAAGTTACAGTAGATGGAGGATGGAGGGTGACAATCACTGTAGATAACACTCGGTATTTAGATAACTATGACAAAGTTGCTGTTGAAATGGGTGTTTTCAGTAGTGGCATGTTTTCTTTTACTTTTAACGGAAACAGCATCAGATGTATTAGCGACAATAATTAGTTCCCCTCATTAAAGTTTGATTGTAAAACTGCTGGATACAACTCCTAAGAAGTCAAGCAACTAACAACTAACACTATGCTAACATCTCCAGGCAGCAGCAGTCCTGCTAACATATACAGGCCTCTGGCAGAACAAACAAAGACAATAGCTAAACGAGCAACACAAGGAAATGTCTATAGATTGTCTGTTATCAAAATGTATCATAATGTTTAAAAGGATGTATCACTTAGTTTCACACACGTATCGGTAACACTGGCAGTGAAGGAGCTTCCTCTGTTTTGATAAAGACACTTATCGAGAGTCTGTTCACAAGTTTATAGACACACATGCCAAGACTCGTATAACTAGGGGAAACATCTGGGACAATTAAGTGTTCCAAACACTTGCGTACGTCGTCTCTGTGGGCCAGCTGAACATGGATAGACCCCCACCACTCCCATCAGAGGACACACACACTGAACAGGGCCCTGTCTCCTTCTGTCGGTTGTGCCGGTTGTATTCAAGATATTAAGCGGTGCTTCTCACTGCTGTTTAACCTACATGCGCTATCTACTGTTTTTGATTTGAGATTTGAATTAGACTAGTGCAGTGCCCGTATGAAGCAGGTATTAGCGTATGCATGCTTAAATGCCATCTGTCTATGAAAGTGGGACACAGAAACAGATGTAGCCACACACAGGCAGTGTCACACAGTCATTGAAATGGCTGTTGCATCGCTCGTCAATGTCACTTTTGGTCTTTCTGTAATGATGCAACGTTAGCAAGGAGAATGGATTATGTGTATTTGCCAGCTACAGATTAGGTTCAAAGGTAAGAGTTGGATAACTGTCAAATAACATTAACGTGACAATAGCAGTCAGCTGTGACACACAGTGTGTGTGTGTGTGACATGCTAACTGAAATTAACATTACGATCGCGGTAGTGTTTAACTATACATTAACTCTATAACAGTGAAAATAGCGTAACGTGCGATCTTTAACACTAAAGCGGACAGGTTTGATGAATTGGTGATGACTGTGGAAAGGTTTAAGAACGTTTTGTTTGTGAAGTTATCCCAAAGTCACTGTTGGGGGTGAACATTGAATGAGGAAGTAACAACAGGCTGTGCCTGCCGTGTCCCGACTCCCACTCGTCAAAATCAGTTTTGGCTGCAGAGGCCAATCATATCAGAGGGAGGAGGTTTTTACTCTGGGATTATTTCATGCCTGTTTTCACTGTGGCCTTTAGTTTGCATACGTATTTGCAGCCAGAATGATATAAATATGATAACTCCTTTTGGTCCAAAACACTTCAAAATGAAGAATGCACACCTTTGTGCCGTGCACAAGCAATATCCGGAAGCTCAGGCCGATCTGACTAAAACTCAGTGAGATATGTGAGTCACAGAAACACAGACAGACAGACAGACAGACAGACAGACAGACAGACGTTTCTTGCTTGATAGATAGATAGATAGATAGATAGATAGATAGATAGATAGATAGATAGATAGATAGATAGATAGATAGATAGATAGATAGATAGATAGATAGATAGATAGATAGATAGATAGATAGATAGATAGATAGATAGATAGATAGATAGATAGATAGATAGATAGATAGATAGATAGATAGATAGATAGATAGATAGATAGGGCAGCCTGGGGGGGCCCCCTCCAAAAAACAATTTTTTTTATTTATTTTTTTATTTTAGTTTGTGTGTTTGATATTAACATCATATTATGCAAATGTGAGTCATACAAAAAAAGGAATAAAATGTTTTGGTCTAGATAATTAATAGCCTAAAAATGTAATCAGTTCATCTGGGAGGAAATCCGAAATTATCTGATCATGTCACGTTCACATCCATGCACAGTGTGTATTGAGTTTATTTAAAAACAATTGGAAATGGGGCTACCCTCAGTTGCCCATGCACTGTGTATAGTCTATAGCCTATTTCAGCCTTGTCTGTGGAAAAAAAGATACAGTAGCTGGACAACAGAGTTCTTCTGCTTAGTTCCTCACACTGCATTTAAATGCATTCATTGGACTGCTCCGGTGGCGTAGTGGATAGAGCGCGTATCATATTGGCTCCGGCCTTCGTTGCAGTGGTCGCAGGTTCGAATCCGACCCGTGGACCTTTACTGCAGGTCATCCCCCCTCTCTCTCTCTGTCTCCCCATTTCAACGCTGTACTATCTAATAAAAAAGCTTGAAAATGCAAAAAAAATGATCTTAAATGCATTCATTATATTACAGAGAAATATGTCCCGTAAAAGAAAAAGAGCTCCAAACCCAACCCAGAGGACCCCCCATAATATTTTATTTTATATTAATATTTTTATGGAAAATCCATGTGTCCTTCTTCAATAGCTTCTAATTCATCTGACCCAGTGTCTCCAAATTATTTGTTCACACAACATTTCTCAGATTTAGCCTCATAATTTTCCTCTCAAAGTGCACCAGATTCATGCATTTCACTTTAAAAAGGTTAAAAAAATCTCCCGGGGGGGCATACCCCCGGACCCCCCTAGGAGGGTCTGAATCTCGGCTGTCTAATATTTTGCACAGTGGAGGCACTAGCGGAAAACACTGGGTGTGTGAATGATATTTAACAAAGATCTATAGTTTCAGCAGCGCTAACATTGGAGAGGGGCCCCCTGATCATATTTCGCTTAGGGCCCCCTGAAGGCTTGGGCCGGCTCTGTACTCTTTGTTGCTAGTATGGAACAAAATAAATGACTCAAATTACGTACTCAAGAAGGTAGTATTGTACTTGTCTTTAATGTTGTGGTGCTAAAAATCTGAAATGTTGAGATGCTAAAAATGACCATGTCTGTACTCCTTCCCTGACTCAATCTTTCTACATGCTTTCAGCTACAATTGTATCAGAGACCTTCCTTATCATCTTCAGACCTTTCAAGATATCTCTCATCCAGACTGTAACCACTACCTTTCCTATTCTGGTGGTGCAGGCCTCTTGGTCACTGACTTACTTCTTGGGAAGTGGAATCAGGTGGTTGTCGTTGGATCCTTTTATCTGTTCATGTCATATCATACCATGCAACGAAAGTTTAGCACCAGACTATGTGTTACTGTAAGTGCTGGGTTTTAGGATAAAGGGGCTGATTATGTTGCACTGCCGCTTTAGCCTTGTAATCACTTCAAACTGTCTCAGACAGACTACTGCATGTTAGAGGTGGTGCTTAAATGAATGTGTGCATGTCATTTCTCTCTTGACTCCTTTTGCCTTTACCGTTAAACACATCCCTTTCTCCCTCCACAACCAGCATGACTTGCACGTGGCGCATGTAATGAGCGCAACTCCACCACAACTGATCTGTAATTCAGCAGGCTAATACTACGCTGCTCTAGACTTGCACACACACACACATACACACTAGCAGCATAAACACACATGAACACTCACCCTGTCCATGTCTAATTGTGGAATCTGTGAATATTGAAGGATGAAGTGTGACAGCAGCACTTGCACTCGTACCCTCTGCAGTGTTTGTTGTTGGATCTTAGCTCACTGTGCCTGTGAGCACGTTGCCCTCAGGTTCTATAAAAGCAGTCCCACTGGCAGTCACTTACTGCTGTAGAAAACACTGACGATTATAATGGAAACTTGTAAAGAAAACATGAAAAGAAACCACTTAGGAGTTTATAGCGCGCACTGCTCGGAGGGGAAATGATTCAGCCTGCTCGTTGGAGTCAAATAAAAAGCTATTAAGTGGAACTGCCCCTTTCAGCACTGTTTGATGTAGCTTCCTTATTTATATATTAAGTGAACTTGACATCATTTTGTTTTTGTGAGATATGATGTAGTAGAGTTTCACCCATTTGCTGTCGGGCTTGACTTCTTTGCTTTTGTATACTTGACACTGATCATGTTTAAGTCGGACGTAGCGTCATCACAATGAGAAAAACAATACAATTCCTCCACAGAGCAAGCAGCAGTCTGAAGTTGTGCAATGCAATTGTAAACTCCATCACACCAGGCCTTAAACCACCCCCCACTCCCCCCCCCCTCACCAACGCAGCCCCCTGCATTGTTTAATACAGGGGTCCCCACTTGTCAGACATGTCTCAAGCTGTGCACAACCTGCACTTGTTATCAATGTTGATAGTAGTTGATTGATATGATGACTAATATTTTCAAATCTTTATCATTTTAGCCCTGCTTTGGTCTCCTCCGACTCTTGAGGGGAACTACAGAACATTGACAGTTTAGCCGCATTGGACTCCACTTTGTTTTCCAGCCACTAGCTAACTTTGTTTGCTGTTTGGTGCTGGGAAAGTAAGAAACATTAGGTTTATTAGAGCATTATTTGCTGAAAACAGATTTATGATGAATCTGGAAACACAGAAGCATAGAGAAATCATTTGAAAAATGAAAAATTATTCATAATAGCAGCTGATTAAGATCAAGTATGAATCTTGTTATATAGGCTACCACACAATAAAACACTGACAAACTCTGAAATTGCTAACTATTTATATATATATATACAATTTGACTCACAAATTCACAATCTGTACCCCCCTCCTTACTCCACTCTACCACCTTGACCCACACAATCTAGAGGAGGCGGGTGGGAGGGCACTTAGGCACATCCTCATACATAGAAAGCCTGTTTTAGCTCTTGCCCTGCTCTGGGCCGGGGCTGTGCGGTGCAGGCCCCCAGAAGACTGGGAACAAATCAATCTAACAAATAATTCACCGGCTTGTGGCACGCCCGGCTGAACTGATGGCAGAGGAAGTGACAAAAATGAATTAAAGATTTAAAGGAAACTGTCACTTTGTGTTACAGAAACCAACTAAACAGGTTTTATGCTTTTGCCGCCGAGAGTTGGGAAAGTGCTGAGAGCAAATTCACAAGCACTTGCACTGGCAAAGGGGAAGTAAAAGCATTAGGAGCAGCGCAGCGAGGGAGGACGCAGACAGTGACGGAGAAATACAGGGAGCAAGAAAGACAGACAGAAAAGCAAGGGGAGATTCTCCTATTTCTGTCTATCCGTGTCTTGCCTGATGTCCTCTTTAGCCTAGTTTACCATGCAAGCTGAATGGGAATGAACATGGGCCCGTAAAAGTTATTAGGACCCATCAGCAGAGAGATACGTGGCAGAGCCAGAGAGGTTCCGAGCAATATCTGATGTAGTAAAACTAGACTCCAAAACAAAACGTTGAGATGCAGAGCCCCTGGATACGCAACTCAAACAGTTTGTAGAATATTTTAAAGGCTGGGCACAGACACGCGAGCGGGCAACGTTCCAATACCCAAAAGGTATTTCCGTTGAATCAGTTTTACCACCACAACGGTTATTTCATAGTTTAAACGTTGCTCTACAGGATTTAACAACACGAATAAACTCGTTACAGTTTATGGATTACAAAGCAGAAGAAACTCGTTTGGTACAGTATACATAAACCTTGTCTGAGAGCAGGCCATTTATTTTTTTCCTGGGTAGTTAGTTACACTGCAAAATGTATGTTAATCTCTAACGTTCCATTTAATCCACATCTTTAAATCTGTCTCAATTAAGGACTGCCCCTCTGCAGTGGCTGCACGCAATAAGGGCTGTGCAAACGCAGGAACTTCCATCCATTTTTTAGCTTCTGTGGAGTGGAACGTATCAACATGTGACAGATGAATCATCCGATTTAAAGAGGTTGTTTATGTCAGTGGTTTGGAGTTTCTGCACCCGAGGCAAACCGGGGATGCCAGACGACCAGCAACCGCCTCTGCTAATAATGACAAACAGCCTCTCAATGAGTCAGGGAAGAGTGAAAGTAAGACCGGAGGTGTGTATTGTAGTTAGGTTACGTTAAGTTCCACACCAGTGACAGGATTCAAAGTCCTCAATGAAGTTTACGCAGCTAAATATCTGACACATTTAATCACATGACAGTTTTTTTTAATGATGGAGGAATCATATCAACAATTCAATACCGCAGTCTAAATTGAAACTTATTTTAACCCTTGTATGGTGTTCGGGTCTGTGGGAACCCATTTTCATTTTCTATCAAAAGAGAAATTATAATATTAAGTATAATTTCAAACTGAGACTCACTGGCCTTTGAACCAGAATGTATTCCCATCATTTATTTATTCTAATTAATTTTATTGTTTTATTACATTTTATTTTAAAACAGACAAAAACGAGTGGTACTTTAATTCATAAATGTGATCTGACAAAGGTAAAGGGCAAATATTAACCATATATTCTGTTTATATTGCTTGTAATTGGGATGAAGAAAACGAATAGAATAGAAAACCACCAGACCCACAAACACTGGCTATGTAACAACAATATGAACACCACACAAGGGTTAAACCTGCAGTGTGTAGAATTTTGGGTTTTATTTCCTAGCAGATTTTGTAGAAAGTAATTATAATATCCATAAGTACATTTAATTTGGTGCATAATAAAAATGAAAAAAAAAATTTGAATTATTTATTTTTTCCCTTAGAAAGGGTCTCATATATGTCCATATTTCTGCATATTTTGGACCAAGGCCTAGTGCCGCCATCTTGAAAGTGTCATAGTTGGAATGTCATCAGGTGCATTGTTTAAAATTTTGAATTGTTCTTGTCCTTGAATGCCACTGTAGCTTCTGTTATTATTCGAAAGGGGTGGGGTTACCCAGGGAACTTTGTAGAACTTTCTTGATGATGTCATATTACACACTGCACCTTTAAGCTGAATCTCCCAAACTAACAGACATAAGTTATTTAACTGAAACCATGGTTGCGTTCCGAATCGCATACTCTTTCTTTTTTCTATTCTACATACTACATCCGACGATAAAAAGAATCTAGTTAGGATGCAGTAGGCATACTATTGGGACATACTTTACTCTCTTATTTCATCATAACATTGCGCCTTGATCTTGCCTCTTGCTTTTATATCCGTCGCATCCCCGTTTGTTTTCATAACATGGACCTATAGGCTTCGTCGATGTTACGTCACTTCACGTGCGCACTGGATTGTGGGTCAGAATCGCCCAAATAGGATGCACTTTTCAACACTAACAATCTTGGCCGCATGAAGTAGACCATCCGGGTATTCTAACCATCCTAAATCTGGCCACAAGAATCGGGACATCCTAAATCTTTTTTCTACATACTATATAGTAGAAAGTATGCGATTCGGAACGCAACCCATGTATTCATTTGGACTGCAAGAAGCGTCATTAGAGCACTATGATGATGTCAGGGTTCTTCCTGGTTAAATGTATTTGCTAATGACATTTTACAACATTATTTGTCATTTCTAGAGATCTGTATCCAATACATTTGTGTCAAATTCTATTAGTTATTCAGTCAGCTATGAGCACCATCGTCTTCCTCATTTGGTGATATTGAAAGCAAACTCAAACCAGAACTCAAACTACCAAACAATGTGTGTGTGTGTGTGTGTGTGTGTGTGTGTGTGTGTGTGTGTGTGTGTGTGTGTGTGTGTGTGTGTGTGTGTGCGTGTGTGTACGTGTGTGTACGTGTGTGTACGTGTGTGTCCATACACCCATGCACTGTGTTACTAAAGAACCGATGCTTTCTCCAAACAATCATCTGGTGATGAGTCCACCTGACTTAAGATCCTCTTTCATCCTTTTGTGGTTAAACGAAGCTCCGAGCCTTACAAAGCATCAGAGAAAACTGATCTGCATGAGGTGTGGTGATCTTGAGGTGACTAACTGCTCTTGAAGGTACTTGCTCTTTTGAGAAGAAGGTGGTAAGAAAGTGGACACCAGTGTTCCGGTCACTAGAGATAACCTCTAACCTTTGGGAGGCTTTAGTTCTTCTGAGACAATAATTGTATTGAAGATGATCCCTTTGGGTTATCTCATTGACTGTGTTTGGAGAATAATATTACACCAAAGCTTGTTCAGGACATGTGTCTTTGTGGCCACTAATCTTCCTAAGCCGATCCTTTCAAGGTATTCTATCAAAGTGTGTTTGAGGATGAAACCACAGCTTGTTTGAAGACAAACCTTTTGATCCCCATGCCTGCACTCCATTGTTTTTTTTCCAGCGGGTATACTGTGTTGAAACCTCATTGCCCCTGAAGGTGTCTTGTCATTTTTATTTAATGCGATTTTTTTCATTTTTTTAGCATTGAAACCCTAACAATATTGCTACCTTATGTCACATTTTTTTTTGTGTGTGAAAGGTGAAAGATGGTTACAAGAAAAGTTATTTCATTCACGTTGTAAATTATATTCTGACAATACATACTGACCTCTTTTGAAGACTATGCTTTCGTAGGGTATCTTGTTCTTGGTCTCCAGGCTGGAGCAGTTCCAGCGGTGCCCTCTGAACTGGTGCTGGCACTCGTGGATGGCGATCTGGATTCCCTGGATAGCCGAAGCCGTCACGTCTGGGTTCCGCATGCACACCTCCAGCTGGCGCCGCGTCAAACCCGGCAGTGTCAGACACACTGTGTTGGCATTCAGGATGGGGTCGATGTTGGGGAGCTTCAGGCCCAAGATTTCATTTGAGTCTACCCTGCATGGTTGCACACACAGGCCAGGTTATTATCATAAGACAAACCTACAACACACACATCTTTTGTCTCTCTTTTTCATGTCTCACAAATGTCTACTTTTGCCTCGTACGTCTTCTGTTAAAGTTCCTTGGCTATCAAGCCAACGCTTAGTTCCCACAGTACCAAGAAAATGCCCCTCACTTGATTGGTCCCCAGTGTAGTGTACTCCTGCAAAACCTCAATAGTACACATACTGGGGGTTGATGATTGCAAAACCATCTCCTGGTAGTGGTTTAAAGGGAAATTCACATTCATTTATTTATTTATTTATTTATTTATTTATTTATTTATTTATTTATTTATTTATTTATTTATTTATTTATTTATTTGTTTATTTATTTATTTATTTATTTATTTATTTATTTATTTATTTATTTATTTATTTTTATATTATTTATTTTTTATTTTTTATTTTTTTTTCACATGATTAAACACAGTAAGTAACCAATTTTAAAAACAGATAATAGACTATGATGTTAAGAAAGTCACACACAGGTAATGCTTTCTTAGCCAGAATCAAAATAAAATGTTGAGTGACTCTAGAGGGATGTGGATTTGTGCAGATTTAAATGTGGCCAAACACTGTGCTTTTGTCTGGTGAGCTTGACTTCATATTGACTTAAGGTAACTGTACAAGATCAAACTGTTATTCCGTGTAACAGGTGAGCTTAAGTGGGGTGCCGGGGAAACAGCATCCATTTGTTAGTATGTACTCTTTAGTTTTAGATACACATCAGGGACAAAGGCAACTTCCCTCTCTCGTACAGCAAAAATCACCCCAAGAAATCAGTTACTATGTAAATCAAATGACTTTTTAGCTGCTAAGGAGTGTCCCTGTACCCAACTCAACAGTTGCAGATCAATCATGTGAACAACAGTAATTCAGCCTGACAGCGGTCAAAGCTCCTCTCTACTTCACAGAGCAGCGGTAACAGCAGTAACAAGGGAAATGATGATGACTTGAGAGTTAATAAAGGTCTACAGCTTTTTCTTTTTCATTATCATTACAAGTAAAACACCGGCTTGGTGTCTCAATGACTGAAACGCACAAGTCAGGATTATGGGTGGCTGTGGGCACACACACACACACACACACAAACACACGCACACACATCTGCATACACACATGCCCGAGCACACACAGACAGGCACACACAAATACCAGGTGTGGGGAGGAGTGTACAGAAACACACACACACACACACTCACGCAGCTGCGGAAACTTTGTCAACATGTGTAACTCCTGCGACAACTCTTCTGCAAGCCTCAATGAAACGTAAAGGTTCCCAGTCCACCTGGTGCTCTTTCTGAAAAGCAGCCTATATAGAGTGTACTTGGATTCACAAACACAACTTGACATGTTGTTTGGTTTGTATGGTGGTGGCTTAGAGGTGGCAGACATGCATGTTGAACTGGGTGCCGCTCTGTCATTCCAGTTTGGCTTCTGTTGCTACCTGTTGTGTTTCCTGCTTTGAGTGTATAGACCCGCTTCAACAGCTAATTCTCCATATGGAAAGTTTTTAATTGATTGGCAACACTGTTTGGAATTGGGGTTGCATAGGAACCATATAGTTGGCAAATGTTTATGTCCTTAGGCTGTAAATGCCTGTCAGCCAGAATAATGAGGGTTAATTAACTTTTCCTTGCGTGAAAAGCTAACTATTTTTGTGGTTAAAGTGGATAATAATTTTATTTAGATGATCCTCTACGTAACTGACACTTTAGCCATATGATCAATCAAATATTGAGCAGTTTAAAAAAAAACAGAAATGCTCATTCAGTGTATTAAAACAATACTTAACTTTTTTTTTGGTTTTAAATTGACACATTAAACTCAACTCACCTTTTATCCAAGAGACAAATAACCACCAAGACGCATGTTATTCTGAAGACTGAGTGTTCCATTTTGAGCATTGCAATTATGAGATAAAAAAAAAAAAGTTTTAAAAATAAAGAAAGGAGAATTTAAAGTCCAATATTCCTCCTTAAAGTTGATCAAGGACCCAACAGAAGAGTGGTGGCCGCTCAGCTCCGACTACACGGTGGCGCTTGACTTGAAAGAAGACCTCCGAGTCCAGATGTGCCAGCCAAGCCAGCGGCGGGATACTCATTCAAAAAAAAGTTTCATCCAGCTTGCAATTTACTGAATGGAGGAGGCTGCTACAAGTTACAGGGAAAGTCAGAGTTGTCTCTAATATACATCCGTACACATCCCCGTATCTCCGCCAAAGGTATTGGCATTGGTATAACATCCGAGAGAGAGAGAGAGAGAGAAGGCGGACGCCAAGCTATAGACGCTCTAAATGAAGTCTGCTTGACTGGTGATGTTTCGGTGCGCACCGATAGTCCTCTAAACTACTGCACTTAGCGCTTCGCCAGCCCACTTTTTTTTTGCGTCACCCGGGGAGTATGGGAGCACCGAGGGAGGTCAAGTGCCTCGTTAATGCAGGATAGAGATTATTTTTCTGATAAGCAACGCGCAAACACTTAGCATGTGCCCTCTGCGCGAGAGCGAACTTGTATATTCATTAGAGGAGCGATGGAGGAGAAAGAGAATGATGAGGTGGACTTCACAGCACAGAGGGGATTGCAAAAGGCAAGAAAACTGGGTACCGCTTTATATTAAGGTCCTTGTAATAAGCTTAAGTTAGGTAATGAGACCCTTAATAGATGCTTTTTAATATTCAATTGTTTTAATAAGACTATATAAGTGTTAATAATAACATCATAAACATGTTTATTGTGAGAGTATAAGACTTGTGTGAGCACTTCTAAGACTATTTATTGATTGTTGAACCCTAACATTAATACAAGTATTTTGAGTTTCTTATAGTTGTCAATAAAAGCATGACACACCTTGTATGTCATTGTAAAACCTTCACTAAGCATTTGCTGTTGAAGGTAAACACAGTTTTTTTTATTAATGTATTAGCAATAAACTATGCTCTTATTAAATTGCTAATTAAGGGATTATGATGAAGTTGATGATGAAGAGGAGGATGGACAGATTAGGATGAGAAGTGATTTATGATGATTATGATGGAAGTGAAAGTCTACTTGTATGTGTTTGCATCTGTGCACATGTTAGGAGTTTTCATTGCACTATTTACTTTATTACTTACATTCAAAATACCTATTTCAGAGTATATCTCCATCAAGAATTCAATTATCTTTGACAAACAGCATAGCTTGTATGCTCTTTATTATTGTCACTTTATTATTTATTTTGTCCTTCACTTAGGTGGACTTTTGGACTAAGCCCCCAAAACACTGGATCCAATATGTGCTATAATGCAAGAGCATTTTTGAATTCACCCTCCTCACCTGATCACCCCTGTGTTTTTATCACCAGGGTGTATTTTTTCTCCACAAATCCAGATGGCATTAAAGTAGTGCTACCAAAGACATGAAAATGGATTTTGAATCATTGGAGTTATCGTTTTTTTATTTTTTTTATTTTTTACAGTAAACAAGCCTCTACTTAAAACTATAATATCTGGGGTTTGGTTTGCACAGTGTGAGTTATTTCAAAGTGAGGACCCCCCCCCCCCCCCCCCCTTCTCTCACCCTCTGCAAGAAGAAAAAAGTATCCTGAATAAAAAAAGAGGCTTTTTTAGAATTGTCGGCGGCAGTTCCCCCTTAGCTCTCTAACCATCCCTGTGTCGTGGCCTTTAATCTTTCCATTTGAACTACTATAAAGTAAAACATAAAGCTCCCATGTTCAAGAAGAACCACATGATATCACTCATCTCACTGCTTTATGAGTAGCCTAGAATAAGGATTCAGAGACCACAAATAAAAAAGCTTTTCCCCCCACCAGTCGAGGGAAGCAAATACTCTGCCAACCAAGAGTAGTAAAAACACGACATGAGTTAAGCATTCAGTCGCAATTAAGTTCCCATACACAAATTTAGCAGATCGGGGAAAATAATCCCACATAACATTTTTCTCTCGCAAGGAGATGTATCACAGCACCCTGAACTTGGAAGATTTAGAAGGGGGGCAGCAAATTGGTTGCTTAATTATTTCATGGTTTGTAAGTACAGCAGGCTAGTTTGTAGACTTAGTGGGTTTTATGGCTTTGAGGTGGCTTCTACAGCAGGATGTGTTGCATGTCATTCAGATGGATCTGTCCCTCTTTCTCTCATCATGACTAATTATAACTGCTTTCTGAATCACAGTTCATTATAAACATGACTCATATAAACATCAGTCCCCGTCACCACGTAGAACAATCAAAAACAGCAGCAGAGACGTCCACTGTTGTGACACTATGGAGACCCAGTCATGCAGTTTATCAACCAAATCATTAGCTGTTGTTTGTCTTTACTGTTAAATAGCCTGGAAGGTATAGAAGCCCATAGACACCAACAAATATAGTCGTGAAATACGCTCAGTAAAAATATTGCTATAATAATTAAAACATGTTGCCTCAATCCAAAGTTTGTAACTTTCCAAAGAAAAAATGACAGATTTCTCTGCTTAAAAATGAAGAGTTGAATTTATAAGCAGGAAAATGCACCTTCACTCAGGTCAATACCCTTGGACTGGTATAACCAGTACCTTATCCTGGCTAAGTTAGCCAATGCTAACAAACCTTAGCTAGATATTGTTTCAAAACTGATGCTACCAGTCAGTCGGTTGACTTTGTGGCTCTCTTATTGTCGTTTTGACGCTCTTGTAGTGACCTGTTGAACATGTTGTTCATATTATGTACGGTACTGTAGTGGAACAGCTGTCACGCTGGCCACAAGTGATAATTAAAAGATAATTCTAATCCTGAAAGGCACACATAGACAACACAGCATAATGTATATGCTAAATAGGACAATGTCTATCAAACAATACAATACAGTGAGTAAAAACAATATGATAAAGTAATTAAAAGATTAGTTAGAACTCAAAATATGACATACCATGAGCATTTATTTTTATTTTTGTTTTGACACATTTGTAATCTGTTTTAAATAGTAAAGGTAAATGGACTCCACTTATATAATGCTTTTCCCTGGTTTTTCACAGACTCAAAGCGCTTTACATTGTTTTGTACAAATTCACCCAATCACACAGGCATTCATACACCGATAGCAGCAGCTAGACCACACAGGGTTGAGTGTCTTGCCCAATGACACTTGGACATGTGGCGGGGAGGCGGGGCATCGAACCACCAAACCTGCACTCCAGTGGAAGACCGCCCTACCTGCTTCGCCACAGCCGCCCTATTTCACATCAAACTTTGCATGTAGTTCTGACTTAAGTTAACTAAGGCTGTCATTTTGACTTTGTGGCTAAGTAAACAATATGTGACACATAAGATATTCAGTCAAAATTGGGAGACAGCAGGTCAAAAGTTTAAAAGAAATAATTACATTTCACCTTTTATTCCTTGTTATGCTTGTGGATATGGCTTGGGATACATTGGGACGTAACTTTGATACAATGCACAAGTTTAAGCTTGGAATGGATGTCACTGAACTCAAATTATTCAGCTACTTTTGAATCAATGTTGTTTAAGCAAATATCATGAGGGACTGTAAGTGCCACCTGTTCTTATTCAAGACTAACCACTCGCAAAACGTGTCGGGGATGATGACGTTGGGGCCTCATTTTTTAAGACTGAATGACAAGTGTATAGGTCCCTGAAGGCAACAACACTTTTCTTGCAGTCTTTACATATATTCATGCTGGGGACCTATTACACATTATTCATAATGAAAAAGATACTGTGCACACACACACCCACAAACGTAGACACATAATACACACAGATTCCACATCTGGACTGTGGTCCTCTGCCAAGGAGTTGGGTCTGCTGTCTTACTGCAGATTCTGAGAGTGTTTCTCATTCTTATTCCCCGCTTTTCCTCCCTAACACACACACACACACACACACACACACACACACACACACACACACACACACACACACACACAAAAGCATGTACACAAACACACACACACACACACACACACACACCTTTAATTGTTTCCCATTCTTCTCTGGAGAGTATGTTTCAGTTCGGTTACATTCATTAAAAATGATGTGGAAACCTTTTAGTGCAAGTCTCAGTTCAACTTGACTCCTGCGTCTGGAGACATAAAGACTTTATTTTTGTCAAATGCTCACGCCAGGTCCATTTCATAGTCCCCTGTTCTGTGCCTGAGCATTTTTGTTTTAACATGACTTTCCTTCAGCCCCTTGAAAACATTTGTTATTTCTATCTTACACTGCTCACTCCCACTCACTCATGAACATGAAATATGAAGCTGCTGAACATTTAATTCAATAATAAACTAAAACACAGAGCGTTTTCCCAACAGCGCCAGTATTTGTGTCGAGTCGCAGTGTCTGGTTCAATTGAAACTTTATTGTCCAGCGGGGAGAGACACGGCCGAGCTAGGTTTTCACAGTCTGATGGCGAGTGCCATGTAAACACATAAGGTCATACAGAATTTATGAATATATAGTTCCTAGCAATGTGTAATCATATTGTTAACTACTGGTGAGGCATATCATGGAACAGCAGTGATTTAATACTGACATGTAAAACATGGAAAGATTTGATCTTTTAACTATTGTCTGCTGTCGGACAAATCAAGTCCGATCACTTTAAGTTCATTTTCTTAAAGTTCTTCTTTTTCAGTAATCTTCCCCTTAAAGCAACATAGTAAATGCATTGCCATGCAACTTGTAGCACAAACATATCTGCTGGTGGCTGTAGCTTCATAGTACATTATCGTTCTTCTAACCTTAACAAGTGTCAAGAAAGCGAGGATAGTCTAATGTAAGGTCTAAATGTTTCATTGTAATGTATGATTCTTATTTTGGCTTTACGTTTTGAATCTCTTCTTGGTTATATACAGCCAGCCGCCACATAGTTTCCATCATGTTCACTGCAAAGTTCAACTGCAGTGCTGCTTTCATGCTTGGTTGAAAACCATGGTGACTTTGGTCTGATTACCTCTGACACACTTGCAAACACTCAACGGTGATATATGAACATTGATGTAGCACATTCCCTAACCCTTTTTACAATGTAGATATCTCCCATTGTGTCCTAACTTTGGTGGGTTTTACACACTACACAGTAATGAACTGTCTTTGGTTTGCAGCGTCTCCCCTTTTAACTGCCATGAACTTTTCAAAGATTGACTTCATTGTTGCCTTGAATAGCAGAGCGGGTGTCATGGATACCTTCACTGTTTAAAGTGCACACATAGCTCTATCATGAACCCCAAACCGCTGGTAGTACAGTCAACCTGGGAACTCATACATCCCAAATTAAGTAGAAGGTACTTCACCATGATAGGATTTATGATAGGTGGTCAGAAATAATTACAACATACAGTCATTTAAAGATAGCTTGTGGCTATTTTGCCAAAAATCCCTCATCTTCTCTCTCTCTGGTCTAGTCTCAAAAAACCTTCTGGTCTGTCCCAAGCACATGGGCCTGCTGACACTGGGACACAACAACTCTGCACTTCATTAAATGGCAAAAAAAAAGTTTGTCACACCCTCGCCCGCTGCCTCTCCCTCACACAGAAGTTCAAGCGAAGTTCATGTTTCTTGGAGAGTTTTGGAGCGAGCTTTACGAAAATGAGGAAAGCAGAGAGAGAGAGAGAGAGAGAGAGAGAGAGAGAGAGAGAGAGAGAGAGAGAGAGAGAGAGAGAGAGAGTACGCGGCAGAGCAGAGGTTAGTCAATTACAAGGCTCCACTCAAGTAACAAACTTCTAACAAGCACAACTCTTGGCTCTGTGTTTGTGCGAGGGCAGGAGACAGAGAGAGAGAGGGGGGGGGGAGAGAGTGCGGGCGAGCTACGCTGTCAATTAGCACGGGTGTTGGTATGTTTTTGAAAGCAGAGACCTACTGTATGTGTTGTGAGTGATTTTGTGTGAAATGTGGAGGGCATGCAGGCAGGGCAAGGACATACAGCACAGAGCAGAGGAAGGGACACCACAGGGAGCTGGGACAAATGACAGGGCCTCCAGTCAAAGCATGGGGATTCCACATGGATGACATCTGTGATTGAAGTTTTGAAAAACGGGAAAGTTACTGGGCAAAAAGAAATGGTGTCCATCTTTGGTCTTGCTTATGTTTTGCATCATTTACTGGATTATTTAATGATCTCTCCGTTTATTTAATTTGAATTTAAAGGTGCACTTTGCTTTGGGTGTCAGAGAATTGAACATTTTCTAAGGTATATTCTCATAACTGAATAAACAAACCCTGAAACTGCACAGTGCACCTTTAATGATCTACAAAACATAAACCCACACGTGCTATTCTATGCTACGCTATAGAGCTTGTGTTTGTTGTACCTTCCAGTGCCAGTAAAACACATGCATGTTATTAGAGCGGTCGAAAAATGTAAATTACTGTAACGTATTGTATCTGTGTTGCAATCCACATGCCGTGACCCAAGTGTGGTTCTAATCAATTAACCTGTCACTGTGGGGAATGACAATATCTCGAGGCTGTGAGAACAGGCTTTATTTTGGATGATCCTGACGATTCACAGAGAGTACAGAGAACACACGCCCGAGGGGAGTTTAATCTTCGCAGAGGATCCTCAAAAAAAATAAAAATAAAAAAACTGGCACTAAAGTGGGATGCTAAACTTCCAATGCTTTAGCCAACTGTGTTGGCTAAATCATTGGCATAAGCATAAGACAGGACATTGTTTTGCCTTTCTGAAAAGACTCAGTTCAAAATGCTAATTCATGTATGGATTTGTGCAAACACACGTCCACACAGTCACTCATCCACTCTTTGGTCAAGAGGAATCAGAACTCACTTAGCCCTGGGTATTCCAAATGTTTGTGAGCTATTGTTGTCCCAAAACGGTCTTGTGTGTCTGTGTGGTGTTGCGTATATGTGTGTGTGTTAAATTCATCTGGGGAGGCATGCAAGCAAAATCGCCGTACAGAGAACCGTTCTATAATTATATGGGTTACTAAGCTCAAAATGTCATTAAAATGTCTCTTTTTGGCACACTTAAAAAAACGAATGTTCATGTACAAGCAAACACGCACCCACAAACACAAGCATGCACAATCCAAGCACAAACTGTGAGACTAGATCAAAGTTGAGCTGATTTCAAATCAACCCCATTAAATGTCATTCAAACTAGATTTTCATTTTAATCTATTTTCATAGATTTTACTTGATTTCAAATGACTTTATTTGACTTTAGTTGATATTTGCTATCGTCTTATGATCTTGATCATTACCATCAATCCTCTCAGTGCAGTGTCCTCCTCAGTAGGGTAGAGGAGTACCATTACAGTCAATCAGCTTTCTGCTCCAAGGGCGCCATCTTGTGTTCATAATGCAAAATGAATGGAGCATCTCTGTCCACTTTGTATACAGGATATTATCCTGAAAAAAAGGGGAATTAAAAGTGTACTATAAATACTGCTTACATGTATTATTGTATTAGTGTTATCATAAACATAAACATGGAGTTATAGAGAGTATGCCACATGGTACTTTTCACTCACACACTAGATCACGTTACTGGAGTATGCCTCAGTGCATGGAATTTCATATATCAGTGATTCTTGAGAACCGGGACAAAAGGCCATCCTCCATAGTAACTGCTGTTATCTTTAAAAAATAAAAATATTTAAAATTGTAGATGTTATTAGGGATTAAGAATAGAATGTCTGGAGCACAATTATCCCCTTAAGTTTAATTTTATAATTATTATGTCAAATATATGACACTTGTTATCTTCTCACGACGTCCAAAACAGTGTGTCCACAGAGAGGGTTTCAATCTTTCATATGCAATAAAACCTATTTAAAACCTATTTAAAATCAGTTTTGGTGAATATCTGTGATCACTATACATCTCATGGGTCTAGCATAAAATGAGGGAACATTTATTTGTGTTTTTTGGTGTCTGACGGTGTAGACACAAAATAAGGAATGGCAAGGTAAAAAGCCCATTTTGATAAAAAGGACAAAAGCTTGGAGGTTGTGTCATACATGGAAACATACATGTAATTTAATTTGCCTAAACATAGGGTTTATCATTTTTTCAACATTGCACCCTGTTTTGTCCCACTGATATGTATTTTTTTTACTGCACTACATTTCCCAACCGAGATGCATGGGAAAACATGCTTTGTGCACTGATCACTGCAGTTGCTCATTGCACATGTGCGCACACTCGAGCAAGCTGTGTTGTCTGCTTCCAATCAAGGGCGTCCCATGCCTGTTGTTGTACAAACAGCCATGTTTATTGTCTCTGTGCTAAAGAGAAAAGAGAGCGGCCCCTGTCTTCACACACACACACGGCACAAGACACTGAGCCAAAGCAGCCACAATAGACAGCAGGCCCCCGTTTGTCTCCCACCAACCTCTGGCCGCCATGTTTTCACAACCCAAGATAACAGAGAGGAGGGGGCGAGAGAGAGAGAGAGAGAGAGAGAGAGAGAGAGAGACAGTTACGGAGTTTGATAGATGACACTGTTGAGTAAGACGTGACGGAAGGGACGAAGGAAGAGAGAGATAGAGAGGAAGAGAGAGAGAGGTATGTGGGTCTGATGCAGGGAGGGATTCAGGGGAGTGGGATGTGAAGGAGATGAGTAAAAGACACATTGTGAGGTCATGGCAGTGTTTATCCACCCACGACAATGATGTGGGTCAATGAATGTTTCTCAAGGCAAGCAAGTGTTGTTTCAGGATGTTGCAACAATGACAGGTTCCCCGTCATATTTTCTCATACACTATATTTCTCAGGGAGGAGGGTCCTTTTGCCAAAATAAATTTGGGAAAAAAAAGAAAAGAAAAACTACTCTAGCCGGGCTTTATCTGCAAAGTAATTTATCTTTGGTTGTATAGCGCTCCACTTACCTCACGTTCAGGGACAACCCAATGTGCAACCAACGACCTGTCGATTCATACCCCTTCCTGATGGGATTGGTTGTAGAGTACATGTCACCTACAATATAGTGTCCCGAGGCAAGCCGTGCCTAAAAAGACAGCGATGGCAATGTTGTCTACAAAATGAACCACTAAATCTCGCCGCATTAGCAGCCTAGTTGGGTGGGCTGTGGAACTTAAGGCAAGCAGCTGAGCCATCACCTCCAGGGCCTGCATTAACTCATAAAGATCACTGTCTCTTCCAAACATACTGAGCCAAAGTGGAGGTCATGTGTGTGTGTGTGTGTGTGTGTGTGTGTGTGTGTGTGTGTGTGTGTGTGTGTGTGTGTGTGTGTGTGTGTGTGTGTGTGTGTGTGTGTGTGTGTGTGTGTATGTGTGTGTGTGTGTTTCAAGGCAGATGTGTAGAAACGTGAGAGATATGCGCGTCCCTATCTTGAAAGCGAGATAAATTATACTTTTTAGTGCATATTTCATGTGCATAAAGAAGTACGATTGCTTCATTGCAGGGTTTGTATTAAATCTGTTTTTTTTTCCTGTGTTGCATCTGTCTCTCTCCCACTCCTGTAATTACAGTCATTGGTATCAGATGAAACCCCACACATACAGGGTTGATCTCCAGTTGTGCCCTTTGTGTAAGCAACATCTCACTGCCAGATTGATGGAGGATTGGAAGAGAGTTCACACAAATGGAAGAGCATTATCGTGTCGGGTTACCACTAAGTTCCCTTTCTCTTTCTCTTTCTCTCACTCTCTCTCTCTCCCTCTCTCTCGCTCTCTCTCTTGTTATCATTCTCTCAATCTTTCCCCCCTTTCCTTTTTCTTCTATTCATTAATAACTCTCCCTCTACGCTCATTTCCCTGGACCGGCCCACTCACTTCTCATTTTTATACAATATCATCCCTCCTGTCCATGTTCTAGCTCTCTCCTTATTATTTTTTATTTTTTTTGCAAATGAACACACACACACACACACACACACACACACACACACACACACACACACACACACACACACACACACACACACACACATTCGCGTTTAAAGGAAACGCATGGTAAATAAGCGCAGCAGACCACCAGGACTTCAACGTATGAGATGAGACGGATCTACGGAAATGACTGTCTGCGGAGTAACACAATAGAACCCATTTGCAGTGGCAACCCCTCATTAATGCTTTGTGTGAGGCTGTGAGTTTTGTGTGTGTGTGTGTGTGTGTGCACATGCACTTAATAGTCATCGTAGGTGGAGACAAAACGCATCTGTGGCAGGGACGATGGTGCATTCCTCAGGCACTATTTCTCTCTCCTTGCAGAGGGACACATGGAAAAATACATCCATTCTAACCTAGCCACGCACTCCCACGGACACACACATATGGATGCATGCACGCACACACACTCACAGACACACACACACACACACACACACACACACACACACTGACTGACTGACTGACTGGCAAAGGGAGACACTTGCAGCCACATGCACACAGATGTTGAGAGGCAACTATATTTATACCAATGCTCCAATAAATCTATCTGCTCATTTGTCTATTTTCTCTGGCTTTGCCCATGCAGCACAGCATGCCTGCACAGCTTAAAGACGTGTACGAGAGGAGAGGAGATTAGTGGAGCGGAGAGGAGAGGAGAGGAGAGGGGCACAGAGGGTTCCACAGTAGGAGAGCTAGAAGGAGACATTTGCCCCATGGCATTTTCCTGCTCTTTGGCCTACCTCTCTGTGTCTTAAACACAACTGCTGGCCCGACTCGCACTTCACAACCGACGTGCAACAAATTCCTGGAAAATATGAACTTGTGTCAACTTGTACAGCTCAAACTAATACAGGCCTGCTTTCCTTTTTCCCCCCTCACGTCTTTTCATTTCTACAGCATGAGTACCTCAAAACAATACCTCTTTTCGCTGAGTGGCAAACAATAATCCAATCAAGGAAGAAGCGCGGAAGGCTGCAGTTTTAAGTGAAAATCATTACTGAAGTGAAAACCCTCTGCCTGTATGAAAAAGATAAAAATTAAGAATCAAGTAACACCTACACAATGTCTGGAAGAACTCCAGAAGGAAACACTGATAGAAGATGTTATTCAATGAGTCTGTAAATGTTCCTGTTTGCAGTCCAGATCTCTGTTTTGAGCTGCATCTCCTTGTAGGATATTGTGTTTAGTATGAGAGGTTTGATGTGGAGTACATATGTCAGGATTAAGCTTTAAAACACACTTACAGTTGAAACTGACACCTACACTAAGCATAATACTAAAACATAGGTTGCGTTCCGAATCGCATATTTTCTACTATATAGTATGTAGGAAAAAAGATTTAGGATGTCCCGATTCTTGTGGCCAGATTTAGGATGGTTAGAAGTACCCGGATGTCCTACTTCATGCGGCCAAGATTGTTAGTGTTGAAAAGTGCATCCTATTTGGGCGATTCTGATCCACAATCCAGTGCGCACGTGAAGTGACGTCACATCGACGAAGCCTCCATATGAAAACAAACGGGGATGCGACGGATATAAAAGCAAAAGGCAAGATCAAGGCGCAATGTTATGATGAAATAAGAGAGTAAAGTATGTCCCAATAGTATGCCTACTGCATCCTAACTAGATTCTTTTTATTGTCGGATGTAGTATGTAGAATAGAAAAAAGAAAGAGTATGCGATTCGGAACACAACCATATACTCAGATAACATATGCTATATACATCAATGGCATGGAGCAGATTACCCTCTTTTTTCTTACATGCAGATCTTGGTAGCCTACTCACAATCAGTTAATTGATTGTAAACATGAACATGTCTACTTACGGTAGTTCAAATACTGGGTTTGTCCAAATACACTGCAAAATTATCATCTCACCTCATGCTTCATATAAGTCTAATACTGCACATGGAACAACACCATTTTTAGTGTTGAAATCAGCATGCCATTTGGGCGATTCTGACCCACAATCCAGTGGATTGGAGCGAAAGTGACATCTGTATGAAAACAACCAGAGATGTGAGGCAAGATCAAAGTGCAATGCTATGATGAAATAAATAAGTAAAAGTAGGTCCCAATTGTATGCCTATGATAACTAGATTATTGTTATGATCAGCTCTAGTATGTGTGTGCGTAGCAACTCGACAGGTCAGAGAAAGACAGCTCTGGCAATGTGACTTTGTCTTGAGTCATTCTCATTTTCCCATCAAAGGAGGGTTGCAAAAGTTAACACTATAAAGTGTATAATAAATTGTAATGTCAGCCCAAAACATCAACTACGTATTATGTGATTCCTGTAGTTCCATTATATCTGATAATCCCTACCATCGTTGAGGTCTTATATTAACAACAGCAAATGAAAAGCTGATTACCATGGACAATCGGTGTATTGTTCATGTAGACACCACCACTGATACCATATGATTCATACAGCCTACTCATAACCAGTGTGCAATTATAATTTAAGTTTTTTATTGATCTCATTCTAATTTTAAATATACATGTGTTGTTCATACTATAAATAGTCTCAACTGGTTGATTGCTGCAATAGTTATCATGCTTACAATGATACTAGGTCACTGTGTTCTGCAAGTGCACAAGGCTGCATTTTTAAATAAGTGAGAGATTTCTTTCCAAAATGCAGACTACTGTCTCTTAGATGTAAGTCAATCTGCTAACATTTTGTTACTCAAAACCGACTTTACCTCTATACCAGTGTTTGCTTGTTTTTTTTAAAGATGGATTTCCTAAATTACGAACATTTGAACACCTTCCACTTATCAGTGTCAACGTTTTGATTTTGGCCATTATCAAAAAAACCTCTAAGATCTGAACAAGATCATTCTGAATCCTTAAGGGTCATCTCAGATCCTACCAGACAGCCTCAACAGAACAAGTAGAAGCATAGTAGTATGTTACTTCAGTATACTTACTGTCCATCGTCTGGTAATACAATTTATGCTGGGCTTACACTACACGACTTTTCACACTATTTGACAGTCACAGACAATCTTCCAATGTCGGAATGAAATCACAGAAGTCGTGCTGGAGTTGTGGCGCGTACGTAATCTCAGTCGTTTGGTGTGAGGTGCTCTTCCGACCCGATTTCAGCCAGTCTTCTTCCCGTCTTGACGTTCCGACATTATCAAACATGTTTGATATTATCGTTAGTCTTAAGGCGTTGGCTCAAGCGAAATGACGTAAACACTGTCACACTCTCGCATGCACCAAGCACGACGCAGGAGGAGCGGCATTAGTCGCGACCTGTGTCCGCCTGAGCAGGCACTTATTTTGGACACTTTTGCCTTGAAGCCTCGGCGAGAGAACCAGGCTGACAGCCGCGCAACCTAAAGACTTTACCGTCTAGGGTTAGGAGTTAAAGTTATTGGGGGACGAGATCAGCAAATAAAGATGGTCAAATAACTAAAAGGAAGTCCCCCGCTCGGATTATTGAATTAACTTTTTTTTAATTAAATAATCACAATCGCGTTTGCGGAAATAATATTAATCTCAAAAGGAATCTAGTTGTAGTCTTGCAATATGAGACCCCTGTCTTTTCAAAATCTCATTCTGTGACTGAAAACTAATGACTAGTTGTCTTCAGGTGTGAGTTGATTGTCTTTAGATGTGAGAGGGTTTCAGTCTTCAGTCTTTTCAAAGTCTTTTAAAAGTCCTCTAGTGTAAGCCCAGCATTAGGTGTAAAAGAGGTGACATGATTTAGGATTTATGGGAAACATACTTCTTCTGAAGGAAATATACAAATAAAAGATTGTGTCTGCCTGACACAGAGACATAAAGTCAAAGAGCAGTGTGCTTTTAATAACCAACATAATGCAGACAGTAAACTTATATATAACATGTACTGTCAACTGAAGGATACGGTGATAACTGGCCAACCTGCACAAACACATACTAAGCACTTTCTGTCTCTCTCTCTCTCTGTCTCTCTCTCTCTCTCTCTGTCTCTCTCTCTCTCTCTCTCTCTCACACACACACACAGACACACACACACACACACACACACACACACACACACATACACACGCGCACGCACACACACACACCTTTGTTAGTAAAATGGTCCCACAAAGAGAAATGTCCTCACAGTGTGGGTCATCCGCAGAGGTTCACACAAGTACATAAAGACAAACACTCTCTCTCACACACACACACACACACACACACACATACAGTATCGAACGAAAGCTAACATCCAAAGTGCGACATTAGCCCTGTATATCATAACAGATAAACAAAAAAACACTATATACATTTTCTTGATAACAAACAATGTCATGTAAATAAAGGTTTTCTCTTTTGGTTTAATAGAAACAGACAACCAAAAAAAAGGTTTTATTGCCAAGCTTTTGAGGAAGTCCACGGCAGCCATCGTATCCAAAGTGCTTCTGGGAGAGATGGCAGTGAGTAGTCTTGTCATCATATCTTTATATAAATAAGAGTCTTTGCTGGCAGGCCAAGTCCGCACCTGCAAACCATGATGCTGACAGCCTCCTTCAAATATGATAATGCGAACCATTTCCCATTTTGTATGTATTTTTTTGTGTAATTTTGATGCAATACAGGAAGAAGAAGAAGAAAAAGGTAATACACCAGAATCATTTTGTATTTGGCGCGTCTATTCAATAAAGGGCAAGGGCTACCGTTCACTGACATGACAAACATTTTTAATGATTTGGGGGTTGTAAAATATAAAGATGCTCTGATTACTGTTAATGCATTATAAAGAATAGTGTTGCACTGTTACACTGTTGGGTAACATTATTTCTATGAACACACGTTCATTATATTATTATACATGGTATTGGGGCCATAGTGAAATCCTTAATCCTACAGCCTATTGTAGGTAGCAATGACTCTGAAGGACTTTGAATAACACACAGTAAAAGAATCCTTAAAGGTGATTCTCTGTTCTTATTGGCTGTTGGGACTATCCATTCACTTTGGCATGACTTTGTTGGTGTAGAGTGTGTCAGGGAGGGACCATAGGGGAGGGACCAAAGAGAACAAGTGGTTGAGGTATTTGGATTCGAATCTCTATCCCAACTATTATTTTCTCCCCAAATCCTCCACCCCAGCTTTAAACACTATGTTTACCTTCACCATTGAAGGCTGCAAATATTAGCTAGCAGCTAAAGTTGCTATATAAAACTAAGCCATTTTTATTATTGTTTAGCGGAATTAGCTAGCTAGCTACAGCATATAAAAACTGCTGGTGGTGGCCATGGTAACTTCAACTGGCCAAAACTGAAAAGGAAACTGTATTTGTGAGAAGCTTGACAGAAGTAGCTTAATGAAAGGGGACGGGGCTTACTGAACAGTCCATAACGGGTTGCACCAGCACAAGCCATAGCCTATGAAACCCTTTGCTTTTAGATACCAGTGGAAATCAAGCTCTGCTGTTGGTCTGGTAGTGAAGTGACACTAAGAAACCTTGCCACATGTAGGCCCTCCATGCATAAGGGCTCCTCTTTCTTTGAGAAGGTGAATGTTCACAGTCTTTGGTCCTTTTTTCATATAAGGTAGAGAAAAATAGGTAGTTCAGAAAGAAACATTTCAGTTTTGTTTTTGCTTTGTACTGTAGTTATTTGTATCCCCCTTGCCATTGTTTACAGGTGGTAGCATTTACTTGACTATTAAAATGAGGAATTGTGGGGCAGAGCAATTGTGACTGGTGCAAAAAACAGAAACAAAACGATAACCATGGAAGTCCCACCGCTATCCTTCTCTCACACTAGCAGAACTAAGCAAGAAGAACCTTTAAAAAGTTACAGAAGTAGTTATAATGAACCAAGTTATATTGACAGCTCCCCCCCCCCCCCCCCCCCCCCCCCCCGCAGTTCATCAGTGACAGAGACTCAGCTCTTTTCGGACCAAGCATTTCTTGCACTGGACCACACAACACCAGTGGAAACGACACAGACAGTTCTCCTCAAACACCACCGTTTCCTCCCGGTAGCCGCGTTCGCAGCACAGCAGGTCGCAGCCGCTGATGTCCATAGCCGTGCTGTTGCACATGCGCCCCCGTGTCCCCAGGGAGCCGGTTTTCCGATTTGCGAGGCAGAAATCGGGAGACTCGTCGGAGTAGATCAGATCCTGCTTGTCTGGTGGCTTGATGTTCTGGCCTACAGGGATCAGGGTCTTGCCGTCGTTGCCGCCCATCACCTTGGAAGCGCCGTTGAAGCGCTCCAGCAGCCGGTCGCCTACCTCGCGGAAATGAGGCATCTTTTTCCAGCACGTGCGCAAGGTGCACGAGCCCGACAGTCCGTGGCACTTGCACTCTGTCCGCATATAGAGCTTCACCGCCTGGGAGTGGAAAGCATGGAGGAGTGGGTGGGTTTGGGGGTAGTGTGGATGGCAAGGGACAAGAGACAGGTGAAGGAGGGTGAATGGGTGATAGACAGACAAAGAGAGAAGGTTGATCAAACAGAAATAAGGGCACAAGGGAACCTTTCAAATAAGAAGTTCTCTAAAATCTCATTATAATGATGTTTTCATGGTATATCACACAAAGCTACTGGATCACACACACACATACACACACACACACACACACACACACACATACACACATACACACAGACATACACACAAATACACACACTGATAGATAGGTAAGATAAAAGCAAACGCTATTCAGAAGGAATTTAACTCCCCAACCCCCCTCTCCCTCCACATTGCCTCTGGCCTTCCTACATCTAACAAGCCTTGACAACAGATCATTCACTTATACTGCACATAATTAACCCATCACACAAACACACACGCACATACACACACACACACACACACACACACACACGCACACCTGTCCCCACACACATACAGGCACACATTGCAAAACATGTATACAAGTACACACGCGTGCATGCACATAAACAGACATTTGCATGCATCACGGCACACTGATTTCTCAACCTCCGGGCATATGTGTGCAGGTCTCGTCTTTTGTTCAAATGGTTTGTTTGCAAATGCTAAATTGGACTATATCCCAAAAATCCTCCTCTCCTCTCCTCTCCCCTCAACCTGCCTTTGACCCCGACTAAAGTGAACTTTGTAACTCTGTGTTGTGCTCGTATATGTCCTAACAATTCTGCAAGTGGGCGTAACAAGAGGACAAATAGGAAATGTGATCTGGAAGATTTAACAAGCTGTGTTTGAAATGAACATGATTAACTACTCTCAAAGTTGCTCCTTCATGTTTGTTTTCCAGTTGCACGCAGACTTGTAGAGGCCACACTGCATGCAAGCAACAAAGAGGAACTTTAAACTTCGACAAGGTCTGTGGAAACGTTAGAATCTACCTGCCTCGGAGGCTTGAAAACAAAATGTGTGGCACGCTCTTGTTTTTGTGTTTCAGAAACCTGATTCTTGTTAGAATATCAGCTTACGCCGCTAACACAAATATGGCTCGGGGCGATGTCTTTCTCTTTTGCAGGTTTGTGGAATGATGGAACATTCCTCGGGACAAGCAACACCTTCAGCAGCGAAACATCTTTGAGGGCATAGTGAAATATCAGACCTTGTGTTCAGTACAGTACAGTAGCACTTCAGATATGTGTGTGTAGTTCAATCTATTGTCTAACCTTTACCCAATCAAACACATTAAACAGACACACTCTCACCAGCCGGCCAGCCTCGTTGTTGTGCAGGTCAACAAGCGTCCTGATGTCGCTCTTGCCCCTTCTCCTCTTTGCATCCATAAACTGTTTGGACTTTTCATAGCCAAACTCTACGTCGTCTCCACAGCCCCCCCACTCCCACTTGACTCCGTCCCCAGAGGCAGGGGATGAGGGAGGGGATGAGGATGAGGATGAGGATGAGGCAGGCCTTGGAGGTGCTCTGTTCCTTGTGGCTTCACAGCCACACAGCAGGAGGTCTCCCATGCTGCAGGCCTGGGTCACAGCGTGGGTCACACCGGCCGCAGTGATGGCATAGACAAACGCTGTCTCCCGGATATCTACGACACAAGGGACAAGGCAAGAGTGGGGTGTCAGTTTATTGTATGGTTCAGGGCAGGAGAGTCATCCAAGTTATATACTGTATGTAGGGGAAGGTGGGGTGATTTGTGCATTTTGGAAGTTGCAAAACCCCTTGTTTCTAGAAAACCGTGGAAGAAATTGGAAATGTGACCACATATTTAAGAAGAGCCATCCATTTGACTCATCCTGTAAAGAAGGGAGACACAAGGAATAAGATATAAGCACATTTAAGCTAAAAAAAACTGTGTTTTGCCTTTCAAAGTAAAATTTCCATGATCAAGGTTTTTTGATTATTGTGTCTGAACAATTATAGACACGTTTGAAAACATATGACACATGTTTTAGTGCTTTGGTATGCTACACTTTGAGTCTATATAGTTAGCACAATGTCAACCCTAAATTGCTGCATCATGCCTATTATCCAAAATTCTGGGGATGGGGTGATTTGTGCGCAAGGGCCTGGGTGAGTTATAAGTAAGTAAGTAAGTAAAATGTATTTATAAAAGCACATTTATGACAGTTTGCACTGTCCAAAGTGCAGTACATAGTGCATTCAGTAGGTAAACAATGAAGGTAAAATAACAATAACCAAAATAAAAGACGTAAAGCCCATACATCCACATAAACACAGATAGTAGTGCAGAGGTAAGTAAGTAGTGCAGAGGTTAATGGGGAGGAAACACCAGGGTGTACATATGGGTTTTGAGCCTTGATTTAAAGGCAGAAATGTAGGGGGAAATCACATTTGTCAGGTGGCAGTTGGTTCCACAAGCACGGAGCAACTAGTGCAAAGTACATTTCTGAGAGTTGTGCCAGTGGCATGGCTGTATACGCTGGTCACCAAAAGAAAGTGATTGTCTACAGTAGCTCAGAAGAGAGTGACATCTCAATTCCACTTAACGACACCACTGATGAGAGTTCAGATGGCCAGAAAGATGATGATGGTGACTTTGTCATTGTGACACAATGACGCACAAAGACAACTTTTTTTCCGAAAGCTATATTTCTTAAACAGTTTATTCCAGATCCAAAGTTTTTATTGCCAGGGATGCACAACATCCTGAAATATATGTACATATTTGAGTTGGAGACATAACTGTCAAGGCCTCACTTTAAAATCACTTTGAGTAAAAAGTTGCACAAATCACCCCACCTTCCCCTATATGTAATGACGAAAAGCAAAATCTCTTAGAATCTTTTGGGGCAGCTGTGGCAGGTACAGGGCTGAGGGCAGTCGTCCATTGAATTGCAGGGTTAGGATCTTAATCCCCCGCCTCCTGCCACATGTTGAAGTTACCCTGGGCAAGACAATGAACCACACATTTCTCCCGATAGTTAACTTGCGTCTCTTTACTTTTTGGATCTTAACTTTAAAGGGATAGTTCAGCATTTTAGAAGTGTGGTTGTATGGGGTACTTATGCATAGTTAGTGTGTTACCTTGTGGAGCTGGTGGTCAGTGCAGTCACTAGGGAGTTTAGGGGAGATGTCGCTGTAGCACAAGTCAGCCTTGTATTGTTGCAGAAGGGTAAAACATTTGTTTTTTCCACGTATATAAATGCTAACCAAAAAAACTAAATATCTGTTCAATTGTACACTTAACTGAGATCTTTAGTGTGGAGATTTTTGCCGATCAGCTGCTCGATTTAGAGCTAATGCGGATTATTCAAGAGACACAAAAAAACTAAAATAAACAGCTTTCTGGCGGCAAACTAAAGCAGTGGAAAAAATCTTAGTTGAGCGTACAATTGTATGGATATTAAGGTTTTAGGTTAGCATTTATATATGTGGAGGAAAAACTTTTTTATTCAGGCCCCTTCTGCAACAAGGCTGACTTCTGCCACAGTGACGCATCGCTCAAACTCCTAAAAAATGATTGCTCTGACCCCCATCTCTATCTATTCATATTCAGATTCTCTCAGTCTTGGTCCATTACTACAACTACTATTTCTATAGGGTTTCTAGTGCTGAGAGGAAGGCTATCTCTCCCTCACACTCATTCACATGCTCCCACACTCATACACATGCTCCCACACTCATACACAGCACAGCAGGCAGTTTTTTTTTCAGGTGAAGAGATCAACACTTCTGGCTGAAGGCATGTTCAACCACAACTGCAAATTGATTGTCTGTCTTCGCCGGTGGTTTTAGCATCATTCTCTTGTTTCTCACCCTGGGCTCAAAGCGTCTTCTACTCAGTTATTGCAGGTATTGTCACACACTCATCAACAAAAGAGCAGCTGTGAAAGAGTTTCTGTGACCTACTGGGCTGAAATTACAGAATGCTTCTTTGTAAAAGTAATTGACATTTATATTCATTTACTATTGACAGTGATTTGTGTGTTTTGCTGTTATAATATTGTAGTTTTTTCTATTAGAGCAAATCCAGGAAAAATGTTTTTAAACCTCTTTGTTAAATTGCTGGGATTAGAAACAAACATTGCTTTGGAACAAACTAGTAAAAAAAAAATTTGAAACACACATATACTATATACATATATATAGTATATAAACTATATATATATACTGTATATATATATATATATATATATATATATATATATATATATATATATATACTGTATATATATATACAGTATATATATATATATATATATATATATATATATACTGTATATATATATATATATATATATATATACTGTATATATACTATATACTGTATATATATATATGCTGAAAATAGTCCCTAATAATTTTGCTGTTTCCTGCTGTTTTCCAACTAAGTGCCAAGCTGAGTGCCACAGTACTGAGAGACATACAGCATCAATGAATTTTGTTTCACAGGATTTGCTCACAGTGAAGTGTGTATATTTGCATAGAAACAACCAAGCAGTGGGAATTATTGGCAACACTGATGATGGCAGACCTCTGCCTGGACATTTGAGAAACTAGAGACTGAGTATACACAGTATACAGTACATGTGGGTTTGTGTGTGGGTGTGTGTGTGCATGCTAAGCAGAGCAAGAAAGAATAGCCAATTAGCGACGACTAAGCAAGGGACTTTTATTTCTAAGAGCTGGAAGGCCAGGAGTGTACAGTCACCACCATGGACACTGCCAGCTCCATATCGCGTGATTCAGTGAATGGGATTCATTAGGAATGGTAATACACACAAATACACACACACACCCACACAGAGAATGGGTGGCGTGCGACGAGACCCGCGAACCCCAGCCCGCCTTGATATCAATACCAGCTGTACACCCCAACACCCAGAGATGTCTCCAATGCAGGCCACGGTCTGTAAGCCCTCCTCACAGCTCAAGACCACGCCTTGCTATTCCTGTTGTTCAGCAAAACAGGGCTCAAATGTTCAGGAGCAGCGATAAACCCAAATCAAGATGTGTCATCTCCTCCAAAACATGCCTGCTTCTCTTTAGAGACACGTGTGTGAAAGCACACAGCCCCATTATTGGTTCAATATGGTGATAGCAACACAAGCTGAGTCCTTACAAGCAGGGAGCCTGCCCAGATGTCCTCAGATACACCAGTGAAATGCTACATTTAGTACAGGAGGCAAATGCCATTTTGATATGTTAAATTCAGGCAACAACTAAAAAGATATACAGTATATGACATGTGACCAGTGAAATTGTAATTATAATTTACTTTTTTCTTATCAATCAGACAGAGGATTGAAAGATAGCTGGAATACACAAAGGAGTATTGTGTATGCTTAAAATATGCTACCAAAAATTCAGGTGATTTGAAACACATATTTTCCTCAGAGACATGAATTCCAAACCATTTCTCTGCCACGGTGGGTGTCTGGGCCTGTCTACGTCTGCTTCTAATTCCAGAAGGCCCTCCTGCACATTACTCTTTTAATACGCTGTCATTTTGGGCTGGAATTCTATCGATGTTAAAAAGCCTTACAGTAAAATCAGTCATTAGTTTAATGATGAGGTGTGGTGCTAATTCTGAGGACCATCTTTTTGGTGCTTTTTTTCTTTCAAATGCACAAAGATTAGCGCATGCAGTGAGGTAAGGAGGAGCCTGCAGCAATGCAACCTGTATAGCATCTAATCTGACACACACCGTTTGGAAGAGGTTGTCTGTTGTGGCTGAGAGAAAGCACCATCAAATTAGATTATGCTCTTTTATATTATACTATCTCCAATATTATCTGCATATAGTGTCCATGATTTGACCAATTGTACAACAAGGGGACATATATACAGCTCTGGAAAAAAATGAAGAGACCAGTCTGGATTGTTCTTATATCTTCATCTCTGCATTACTTATTGAAAATGCTCTAAATGAAAATAGTTTTATTGTAATTTGGTAGAAATGTTGTCAGTAGTTTATATTATAAAATCAAAATGTTCATTCTACTTAAACATATGCCTTTAAATGGTAAAACAAGAGACACTGAATATTTGGATTGGTCTCTTAATTTTTTCCAGAGCTGGATATACAGTAGTACAAAATAATTATCCAATGTAAACAAAAGAAGAAAAAGGAAATGACACTTGTCTAACGTAACCAACACATTGGAATGGTCTGTGTGTAATTTAAACAGAGCGGGAGATCAAGGAGAAGCAGATAACTACCAGTTAATGATGGGAAAAAAACCTTGAATTCCCACCTTAGTGTTTTAAACTGACTGTACATATACGCAAACGGTTCACGTCCAGACGGGAACATTTTTTAATTCTGAAGTTGTCATCCTTGTGTCGACATGTTGGTCCATTCGCACTTGAAATGTGTGAAATGGCAGAGTTTCAGGTAATGTTGTGAAATCAACTTAAAAAAAAACCCTATGATACAAACACACATATTTCCACACCTCACTTTCTCTTCCTGCCTTTACGCAAGTGTTCAAGTCAAAAGGAATATGTTTTGGAGACGTGACACGCGCACACACACACAGACAGACAGACAGACAGACAGACAGACAGACAGACAGACAGACAGACAGACAGACAGACAGACAGACAGACAGACAGACAGACACACACACACACACACACAGACAGACAGACAGACACACACACACACACACACACACACACACACACACATGCATGTTGGCTGTCCATTTATCATCAGTACATAATCCCCCTCATCTTATCTCATTACCACACTGACAAGCCTTACAGTCTGTGCTGCATGCTTTGTGTTTGCACAGTTAAAGGTGAGGTAGCCGGGAGACGTTTTTGCAAAGTGGGAGGCAGAAAAGGAGGCTTCAGGCAGATTGGTGGTGCTTAAGCCCCAAACAGCCTGTGGCTTTGATTACACTGCACAGTTAGACCTCTCACAGAAACACACCCAATGACAGTGTATTTGTCCACAAATACTATTTACTTCAAAAGTAGTTAGAAGTTAGTATATAATATAGTTCTACAAAACCAAACCATGTTGCAAACAGATAACCGTCTTTGCCTAGTACATTTGCAACAAATTATTATTCAAAGAAATACTCTTCTAAGTGTATGTGCTGTGACACATGAAGCTCAACTCAAACGTGCCATAGTTTGCTGTGACAAAGCAAAGCGACTTATACCTGCGTGTTCAAAACACACTAAAAGAGAACAGCAACAATTGTCAAAAGTATTGCGTTTACAATGTGAATGAAGTACCCACAATTTCACAAATTAGATCAGCAATGGACAACCTTTCTTTACATACAGTGGCATATTCCACTGCTAAATTATTGAAGGCATGAAGTGTATTTCCTAGCCATCGCAGTTGTTTCCTTAAGAACAAATGTAACATTAAGTTCTGCGAGGAAGTGAGGCGGTCCTCACTTTGTCGCATATCTTCACCAGTTCTGTCTCACATTTCTTAAAAAACGTATGTCATTAGAATCATTTGAAAGAGTCTATTAAATCACAAAACTCTATATAAAGGTCAAGCAGGTTAAGTAAACCACTTAGAAAGAGTGAGCAATAAACATAACTGCACTTTTATTTTGACATTTACTGGTACTAGTTCACGATAAACAGCCATTAAGGGCAGATCCAGGTAATTGAGGACAAAGGCTTCAAAACACAGGAGCACTTTGGCCTTCCCTTATAGACACACAGGAATGTATGATTAATTGCAGGTTTGTCCTCTACTGGTAGACTCTTGCCGCCCTTTCCCTCTCTCTCTTTCTCCGTCACAATCTATCGTTGTGTCTTCATTCTTCTCTCTCCCCTCTTTCTTTCTCCTTCAGAGACAATAGCAACAGTAGTAGATTCAAATGAAATATATATTTTCAACCGTAGTCAGTTCTAGCTGCCAGAGTGACTGACAATGTCAACTTTTCTGACGGCGAGAAGCCAAGGTTTGCCTGGATGTGGCTGTGACATGCCATTGCCGAAGCTGAAGGGCTCAGGATATGTATATGGGGCGACTGTGGCTCAGGTGGTAGAGCGGGTCGGCTGATGATCAAAGGGTTGGAGGTTCGATCCCCGCCCTGCCACCTGTGTCATAGTTGTTGTGTCCTTGGGCAAGACACTTCACCCACCTTGCCTCGTGTGAATGTCGATAGTTAGCCTGCTATCGGTGTATGAATGTGTGAATGGTAACGTGGGAAAGGAAAACAGGTCTCCCTTGCAAAAGAGTCTTCGGTCTCAATGGGATTTACCTGTATAAATAAAGGATTAAAAAAAATGCTGGGTCAGAATGTAAGTTGTTTGTTTTTAGTGAGAGGATGCTTTCAGGGGAAATCAATTTACACAAAGCTGAGAACGACATTTTCACTATCCATTCAGCTTTGTGAGCATAAACACTTCACATTATTACAGACATATATCGTCTCAGAACACAACTAAAGTTTGAAAGCCTGCAGTGTGCTGAACAGAAAAGATACTGTATGTTCTAGTGCTTTCATAAAACTGTCTATGCAAAGTATACCATGCTTCCCCTCAGGTATAGGCTGACTTCGGCAGTTGCAAAGGTTATAGCTCAGATGTTTTGACACATCCATTTGCTGTTTAACGTATGTCAGATTAATATAAAATTTCAATGTGTGTCTCAGCAGAAAGCACAAAGCAATGGTCCTACCGCTAGATGTTTGAATCCAAAACCCATGCTCTTACAAACACATGTGTATTCTAGCTGTCATCTTTCTCTTTCCAATAAGAAGTTACAACTTTTTTTGGGAACTTGGAATTTACACTTATAGGCCAAGATGTAATCACGAGTTTTCCAAAAAAAACAAGAACATTATGCATCTTTGAAGATCTAGAACAATAATTGCAGTATCGGTTGTTATATTTTGGCATTCAAAATGAATGATTAAAAAATGTCATGTGCCACTTTCTTATGAAGGTCAATGACAGTTGAGACATAAAGGCTCTCTGTGGTATGCCAGTCAAAGAAGAGACAGGCATCTCTCTATGAATCTAATCATACGAGACAAAAAGCAAACACAGTAATTGCAGAGACCTAGCGCTGACCCAGCATCAGTTATATTACGGACTTCAAAGAGCTGGAGGAAGATGTTAAAGAGATCTTAAGGGGAGATGTTCAGACGAGAGAGGCAATTTTAGCCCCATTCATTTCAAGCGTGCCCGATCTGATGAGGAGGAGAGTCAGTCAAGTGTGAGTACGTCTGCTCTAAAATACAACAGCTGCCCTTGTTTGTTGCAGTGCCATCAGACGGGGTTCTGACCTCAAGTTGACGTACGGCCGCCGGGCTGCGGTCATAAGGGTCGTGGGTTAAGAACCAAAAGGTACTCACGGGCTGACGAATGGGACACGACAGTTTATATTTCTTTTTCAATTGAAGGATTCCAAAACCCTGTGCTGTGGACATTTTTTTTTTTTGGTGGACTAATGGGGAAAAGCCGCACATCTATTCCATCATTCTGGGTCTTGGGTAATGAAACCCATAGTCAACCGAGTCACATGTCAGTGCCATGTCCAAAACCATACAGCTGGTATAACCTGTTTGACTTTATGGATTGGATTTTGGTAATGCCGTATTTAGGCACTTTATTTTTGTGTAAAAATTGACTAATTACTGATACATTATGCTGCTTTTAAAGTGGCTACGAGGAGCTTTACATGTGTTGTTGATTCTAGCGTAAGGGCACCTTTGGACGATAGGCATTAATAATAACTTTATAAAAAATATTGTTTTTGCTGATGGACTTTTTTGCTGTTACAGGTCATTTATGATCATCAGAAGAAAAAGGAGACTTTCAAAAACATTTCAAAGTTCCTTGTAGAAGGTTTGGGAGGAGGAGTCTGCGATTGTGGAGAATGCTTGCAGGATCGTGATGGAGACATTCACTGATTTTGGACCAAAAGTCATTTTGACAACAGGCTTTATCCAGAATCGCTGACTCCAACTTTAAGCATGTTATAAATGCCAAAGATCAGTGGCGCAAAAAGTGGGTATGCACTATATGCAGCGCATAGGGGCGCCGCACTCGAGGGGCGCCAAAGCGATCGGGGGAAAAGTATTTGGAGTCGGCATTTTTCTGTATTTAACAGCGTTTGTGTAAATGATATGATCAGTAACAGAGTCACGTCACTGATTAGGCGCCACCCTAATCACCTCAAGTTTTTGACTATTGCTGTTTTCACAGTTTTTGAATGGTAGTGTAGTGATTATAGCAGGTCAGCGCCCAAACAACACATTCACCTGTTTCCCACTATTATCATATTTGCACCGTTCCAGCGCACGACTGATTTGTGTGTGTGTGTGTGTGTGTGTGCGTGTGTGTGTGTGTGTGTGTGTGTGTGTGTGTGTGTGTGTGTGTGTGAGAGGGAGAGAGAGAGAGAGAGATGTTTGATTGATGGTTGTGTAGCAATGATAATGAAAATCCTGTTTGCCACAATCTTAATAGTTTATTGTGAGGGAATTTGGTGCGATAGATTTGAGGCTCTAAGTTATCAACAAGCTGGTTTTACCCATTTAACCGTTTTTTTTGCAGTTTTTTAACGTTTTTCTTAGTAAATACCTACACACGTTGTATGGGTAAAGTCAAGAAGGTTGGCTGACTAACTTGTTTGGCACATTTTACTATTTATTTGAACTGAAATAAAAGTTTTCTTTGTCATTAATTATCTTCGCCAGAGTACCCCAAATTGCTTATTTTACATGTTCAAATCACAAAAAAATTTGGGGGGGGGGGGGAAACCCCCAGACCCCCCTTCAGTGGTTTGTTTTCGGACATGTCACCATTTTCATGTCTTATGAGTTGGCATGCCTGACACTTGTGAGGCCACAAAAACCTAAATGCCCAGAATAGCTTTATTTCTGCAGACCAACCTGTTATTCACTGTGTCCTTTACTTTTGGGAGAATCAGTGCAGGCAGACAAGACGTTGAGCCGATCACCTGCTCTAATATGTAACTTAAAATGGAAGTCTGTAATCCGGGGGGCGCCTGCTAAGTGTCTGCATAGTGCATACCCCCCAGAAAGTGGGTAGTTGCGCCCCTGCCAAAGATAATAGGGTTAACAGTCAGGAAAAAAACAAGAAAGACACAAAAGAAGGAGTCCAAAACACATCCATTCCACCTGTGCATTACTCACCTTGCTGCAGTATTTTGCCAAAGTACTTGTTGTGGCTGGTGCAGTTCCAGCGGCGGTATCTGAACTGATACTGGCACTCCCTGACGCCCAGCCTGGCTCCTTTAGCCACCTCGCTGACCATCTCCGGCTGGGTCTGACACAGCTCGGCCTGCTTGCCCGCCAGGCGCTTGGCCTTCCTGCAGATGCTGT